>NC_056602.1:14128665-14428665 GCF_018340385.1 Cyprinus carpio
TCTCGGCCCTATTCTTTTTCTTTCTATTGTGCACCAATTTTCGCTAAAAGTTTGAATTCTTATTCTGAAGTCCCAAAATAATGGCAGTAAATGTAAAGCGGGGACAAAATCGCGCGATTCAAAAAACACCATTAAAAAGATACTGGCATAAAAAGCAGCCACCGCTTGATGCAGGCTACCTGGCGCATTTTGCCAGTAAGCCTCCCCACCGAATCAGTGAGTAGAAATGTGAACGGTACCTGTCTGCGCGAAATCACCCCATTCTGCATCCAGTTTTGTACCTGGGATCAACTGATCTTTCAGGGATTCTTTCCTGTATCTGAAAAGTAAATACATTGGCCAAAAATTATTCATCTGGCGAATCAGACATTGGCCACTTTTCTATTTCATGCAGTATCTAGGCATATGTTTTTTTTTTTTTTTTTTTTTTTTTTTAAATAATGAGATATATTTACATTAGGGTAAAAAATGATAACAGAAATGTAATTTTGGGGTGAACTATCCATTTAATTAAACTTGGTCTTAGGTTTTACTTTAGACAGATTTACTCATAGCATCTCTACTGTTTTACTTTGTGGCTCTGTTGCCTAAACCCTACTATGCCAGCAAGGTCATGTGATTGCTCAGCCCCCTGCAGTCACAAACACACAGTGACAATGGCATCCTCCTTTCGTTAATCTGAATGCATTCACCGTCACTGTTATCTCGCTCATCCTGTCTCCAGGTTAATGCCCTCATACAGCGTGTCAGCTGCAGTGTGCTCCCTGGTGGATGTGTGCTCTGCCATGACTGCTATGCCCAGCCTGTTTAGGAGGGAAGTGTTTTCCTGTGACTGTGCCAGAGGAGAGGAAAACACGCTTTTCTGCCACTGCATGTCACTAAGGTCACAGAGGTATGCCGCACCTCTGGGCTAGAGGTGTTTCTGCAAGTTATGTGGTACAAATATGCATCAACGTAAAGGAAGAAAAAAAAAAATAATATCCATTTTTATGGCTAAAGGGCTACAATGAATAACACCTGATGACCTTGGTTGAGCACCAGCACAGGTTGTTTAAGACTTGATTTTTAGTATAGTTTTATACATTTATTCCACAAGCAAAAGTGTTAACAAGATAAAGCAAGTGTATTATACTATTCAGCTGGAAATATGCTCATGTCTGCCCTCATGCTCTTTGCAAAATAAAACAGCTATGATTAGGCTGCTGATATGATGTATTTATCTATAGTTTATATATTTATGTATAGCTATATGTAATTTATAATAAATAATTTCATTGATTAAAAAAAAGATCATTGATATACGTCTTTTATTATTATTATTATTATTATTATTATTATTATTTATTATTATTATTATTTGCATTTTATATAGAATTTTGACTTTCAATGTTATTTCTTTGTCAAAAGATTTTTTAATATTATTTAATTCCTTAATACTCCATGGATTACTCAAAATATTTGCTTTGTGATATCAATTTCATATTTTGTTAAAACACAATATAATTAGTTACATAGTCATTACTTATTTTCCCATGAAATTTAATAAATTTTCATTAATATCATTAATTTATTCTTTCTTTGTGCATTCAAATAAATTCTACCTTTTTTACCCCAATTAAGAGACTGACGAATGGATTATTTATGGTCTAATAAATGCGACCTTTGTGAGCCTGATGAAGATACTTACTAATTAATTGTGCATACAATTTCTTTAGATGTACACGTTTACATTTCATTGAGGAAAATTGGTGGGTACACCTTAAATTTACATTCACCTATTATTTGCCATGCCCAAAAAATAAAGCAGATAGCACTGTATTGTTAAACTACTGAGAAAAATTGGTGGGGTACCCCTTTAAAAAAAAAAAAAAATTACTTACATATTTTTTTGGGAAATTTATTCCCACCCAAATAAAGTTTTTGGGAGCCCCAAAATTGGGGTTATTCTTTTCTTTAGAAACCGCAAAATTTCGGGACGGGGGCCAACTGGCTCAAATTCCCCTCATTACCTATTCTCAACAAAATGCACAGGGCCTTTTACCAGACCAAAAAGGTAAAAGGGTCAGCAATGACCCCGCTGCCCCAAATTCCCCCAATTTACATGCCCATTTCCCCCGTTGTTCCCCATTGGAAAATTCCCCTCTTAGGACAAAATTTGCTCTTATTACTGCAAGTAAATGTAAATTTTGGATGCATTCGGGAGGACTTGAAAACCTCACTGCTCTTCATCTAAACCGGTTGACAGAAATGAGGGGGTCTTTTAAGTCCACAAAAGGGAAACAGAAACAGCACAGAAAGATGTCTTTCAGGGCGTTTTGGGCCAAATTTTAAATTGTTTTTGGTTTTACAGAACGTTTGGGTTTGAAAATAGTTCCCAAGGGGCAATAAATTTGTCAATTGGGGGAAATTTCCCAAATGTGCCCCCAAAGCACCAAACATTTCTGAACATTTAAATAAGCATTGATAGGAGAGGTGGGGTTTCGGCTATAAGGTCCCTTTGTTTCCCTGGTTCACGGGTTTTTGGGCCTGAATTCATCTAAGAAACTCTCAGCTTTAAATGCAGGAGGTGGTTTTTTAAGTGAAGATGGGCCCCGGTCAAATGACCAAAAAAAAAAAAAAAAAGTTTATCCCCCAATTACATTACACCCCAATTGGCCATACAGTAATGTTTACCCCGGGCCAAAGGTTTCCCCCCCCACTAAACCCCGGAAACAGTTTAGATGCAAGACAGCAAGGGGAAATTTTAAAAATATATATATATATATAAAATATATAAAATATATATATATATATATAAAAACAAAAAAAACAAAACACACAAAACCAATACAGGTGCCCCTCAATAAATTAGAATGTCGGGAAAAAAACCCTTTTATTTCAGTTTAAACCCTCAACCCCCTTTGTTTTTTTTAATTGTGATGTTTTTTGGCCACATTTAAAAAAAACCCACCAATTCACTACCCCCAAAAAATTTAAAATACTTTAAATCCTAATAAAAAAAAAAAAAAAAAAAAATTTTTTTTTAGTAAATTTTTCCCAAATTTTTTCATTTACTGTATTGGGGCACCTTTTGTTTTAAATTCTGCCTCAATTGGGGTTTTTTGCACGGGGGTTCATTTTGGGGCCCCTGCTGAGGTGGAAAAGCCCAGGTTTTTTTTGACATGGTCTTCGCTCTTTTCGGGCCTTTTTTTTTTCCCTTTTTTCCCTTTCTTGAAAACCCCATAGTTTCCTTTTGGGGGTTGGGTTCTGGTGAGTTTGCTGGCCAGTCAAGCACACCAACCCCGGGGGCTTTTAAACCAACTTTTTGTTGTTTTTAGCAGATGGGCGGGTTGCCAGATCCCCCTGGAAAAAGAAATCACACCCAAAAAGTTGGTCAGCAAAAAGGAGGCATAAATTGCCCCAAAAATTTTTTTTTGGAAAACGGGTGCAGTGACTTTTTTTTTTTTAAAAAAACCCAAAGGGGAAACCAACACCAGCAGATGACCCCAAATCATCACAGACTGTGGAAACTTAACACTGGATTCAAGCAACTTGGGCTATGAGCTTTTTCCCCCCTTTCCCTCCAGCCCTCGGCCCTTTGGGTTTTTCCAAATGAAAAAAAAAACCCTTGTTTTTCCACGGGGAACATCCGTTCTTTCTCCTTAGCCCGGGTTTAAGCCCCCTTGACATTGTCTGTGGTTAAAGTAGTGCTTAACAAGATGAAAAACACAACGTACCCAAAAATTCCCCTTGACACGTCTGTATCCCTTTGCCCCCAACCCTCAGCCCAAACATTTTAGTTCACTAAAAATTCTTAAAATCGTTTTTTGCTTGACAAATCCTCATAAGGTGGGTTCTCTTGGTTGGTTGTGTCTTTTTTTTCCACTTTTTTTTTCCTTCCACCCCCTTTTCTGTTACAACATGCTTGGATACGCACCTGTAAACAGCCAGCTTTTTTGGAAAATGAATTTTTTGTGGTTTCCTTTGGAAAGGGGGGTGTCAATGCTTTTCGGGAAAACCGTAAATTCAGCAGTTTCCCCATATTGTGTAGCCTAGTAAACCCAAACGGAGACCTTTTTTTGAAGCCCCGGGAAACCTTTTGCAGGTGTTTTGGTTGATTAGCTAAATTGTCATGTTACCATTTTTTTAATTTTAGTTGAGATAGTAATTGGTGGGTTTTTGTTAAATGGCCAAAAACCAAAAAAAAGCCCCTTAAAGTCTACTTCATTTCTGGTGCATTGAATTTTTTTAAATACACAATTTTCCCACAATTTGGGGTTAAATTTAACGGGAAATAAATGAATTTTTCCATGGCATTCTTTTTATTGAGATGAAATGTATATAAAAAGGGCGGGTAAAATGATTAATCCGTTTAATCCACCCAAAATAAAGTTTTTTTTTAAATAATATTTTTGGGGTTTTGTGGAAATTTTTTATTATGTAATATAAATACACACACATAAATTATATTTAGAAAATATTTCATGTTTACTTTTATATATTTTTATTCATTTATATTATTATATTATATATAAATATATTTTAATATATATACATAACATATTCTTCTTAATATATACATGCATGTGTGTGTATTTATTATATACATAATAAATATACCACAGTAACAGCACCATATATTATGTAAACCAAAACTTTTTATTTTGGATGTGATATAATCGCGATTAATCATTTTGACAGCCCTAATATATATATATACACTCTAGTATAAAATTACTATCACACACTTACATACATACAGTGCCTTCTTGAAAGGATTTCATACCCTTTAATATTCTTTTTTCTTTCACAGTTTGTAGTAAATAGCCAGACCTTATGTTTAAACTGCTTTAAATTCTTTTTTAGTACACCATCAATCCGCACTCCACTTTTTCCATTTACCATGATGACAAAGCCAAAAACAGAATTGTGAAAACTTCGTAAATTTATTAAAATTAAAAAGAATGTCCGGTGGTGGTTTATACGGATCACAGCCCCTAGGTGTTCCTTAAGAGAATGCATAACTCGAATCATCACATGATGTGCTGGTCACTAATCATTCAAGAATACAATCTTGATATTCAACATCGGAAAGGTATAGAAAATGTTGTAGCCAATGCACTTTCCAGAGTGTGTAATATAGATAAATTGGATTGTGTGGTAGTAGCAGCTATGTAACCTATTGTTGTGAACTGGCAAACATCTATTTAAGGTTAATGTTTGTACATTTTGGGTGGGTGGTGTAAAGTTTTGTAATGACTATAGGATACTGTCCGTTTCATTCTGATTGTTCTGTGGTCTCCTGCTCTCCCTGGCTCCTCGATAGAATGACAAAGTGATACTTACACCTAAACACTTGCCATAAGCATCAGCCTTGTGAACTGCATATCTACCATGCACATGTTCTAGTAACGTCGTGAAGAAGACTAATGGACTTATGTTCTTAGCATCAACCTGCTTGAAAGTACAACCTTACGGGGAATTGTGGCAGCAGTAGAGAGCTTGAAGGGAATTGTGTTGTTGTCGCATACATTATGGTAATGGAAACAACCTCAAGTTGGAAATAGTAATCCGATCCAGGCATTTTCAGATCCCTAATGACACAACGTGTGATGTTGTGAAGCTATAATTGACAAGCCATAGAGCCCCAGAACTCTTGCATGAGTATCACGTTAGATGTTGCTTTGTCAGCGGAGACGCCTCCTATTTTTAGCTCATTTTCCCACGGTGATTTTTCAAACGCGAAGGACTATTTGTTTAATCAGTTTAGCTCAACTTTAAGTGGGGCGTGTGCTGATGCCTTTGCTATTTTAAAGCGGGGTCATTTCTTTTGCATCCTCACTGACTCCCTTTTCACATAATTAATATGATCCCCCTCTAGCTCCTCTAGCGGCTAATCATTGAATCCAGGCAGAGTTTACATAAGCTCCTAAAGGACAGGGATTACACGAGTGGGCATTGCTGTGCATTAGCGCAATGACCGGCCCATGGCCTTCTGTGTTTGCGCCTGCGCGGATTAAGACATTACGAAGGACGAATGACCAGGCTCTTTGTTAACACTTTCTTCCCTCTCAAAATAACATCTTTCACATATTAAATAACCACCCTAGGTAGCTACGTTTATCATGCAGAAGAACTTAATCCAATGGTGTTGAGTCTCATCTCCACTCTGGCTTTGAGGCCTACTCTGCCCACCCTCTTGCGTTAACAACCTCGCTGCTGGCAGCCCCTGTAGCTAAGGAACACAAAGCCCCCCGTGACTCATGAGCACAATCTTCGACCACGATCAGGCCCAAAAAATGGTCTTAGAGACTTTGGAGCGCAGAAAAGCGACCAGCAAGCCATCTTTGAAATAACATTAAGCCCACAGAGAAAACATCAAAGAGGCCGCAGAAGTAGACAATATGAACTCCTGAAGAAGAACCTTTAGAGCTCAAATTGTGCTTGAGAAATGTATCCTTTTCACTCTTTTCTCTTTCGACTCCTTGATTTTGAGATCAGAGGGTTCTAGCCATAGTGATCTTCTCTGTATGCACCTGTTATCTATAGAATCACCTCTGACTCTGGTGCTGAAATTTTTTAGGCCTGGATACTTGGAGGGGTGTAAGACTGGGGGGTGTGGTGTGGTGTCGATTGTTGGGAATGTGCAACTATTGCTGACCTTTTGCCTGCCTGTTGAGCCAGCGGTGGGTGTCCGTGTTCTCGACTCGGGAGCCTCACCCTGGCAAAATTATTTGGGGGTCATGCGCACCCGTACCGCAACTTTTGTTACCGAGCATGCAAAAATCGAGTTTCACCGATTGGACGTAGAGGTTTTGTCCAGTATCATATATATTTTACTATCTTATATATAAGTATTCTTCCTCATCTCAGAACAATGTATAATAGTTACAGCACATTATAGACAATTGCCATAACCACTAGTTGTATAACTAATATGCAACACATCCATATAATTTGTACAAATCCCGACTTTCTATGGGTATAAAATTTTCTGAGCGTGTCATCTCCAAATTTTGGCTAATGAATTCAGTCACCCTGTTTAAACTTAAGCTGTCCCATTTCATTGTCAAAAACTGGTGAGAAGCTTCTGAAGGTTGTTGATCCGGCTAGTTTGCTAACCGCTGGTGGTTGTGCACCCTGGAACCATGCTGGGAATTCGCCCTACCCAAATTTTTATAGTCCCACTTGAAGGGTTGAGGGGCCGCAAATCCTCTGTACGTGCTTGGGCCCTAAGAAGACCATAAGCTTGACCCTTTATAATTCTAACTTGATCATGTTGATCTCTTCTAGAGCAAAGCATAAATAAGGGTCTGCTACTGGTGCTAATTTACCCAAGAAGACCACACAGAAAGTGCCCCCATGTCACCCACTGAAGAGGGTTCAACATCCCTTCCCTCCACAGATAAAAGGCGCTCCGTACGTAATGGAACCCAACAATTTTTGTTTAGGAGACTAAGCAAAGGTGGGGAAGATTAACAACACATCTTTGGGTTTTGTATCACCTGTAAGCTGTCAGTGTGGTTGAGTCTCTGTACTGTCTCTCTCTGTTTTCTCCTCTCTCGCACTCATTTTCTTTTCTTTCGCTTTCCTCGTTTCTTACCTCCTAAAGTCTGATTTTTAAGGAATAACAATAAAAGTAAAAGTCTCCTAAGCCTCCTAAACCTGACATTTGTGTCCCTTTTCCCAGCCCTCTTTGTACAGATCCCTCCGCTCTGTACATGGGAGGCTATGTGTTTGGGTGCTATAAACAGACCAATAGTGGGGAAAAAACGAGGTATTCATATGCTGCTGATTTACAGTTCTTCATGTTATGTCATTGGAATCGGCAAGAGTCCGCGACGGCTTGTCATGCTTTAACTTTCATTGTAAGACTTTCCTCATAACGTTGTTGCCCATGGGGTAGAGGTAGAGATATGCTGCCATCAGTGTTCTGTATATCAAATCAGCAGCTTTTGACATAAATGGTATGGGACAGTAGAGCACAAACAACTCTTTATTTAAGCTTGCTTTTTTATATAAAACATCATATTGGCAGAGCGAATCTTTCATCCTCTTTCAGGGTTAGCCTGATCTCTCTCTTTCTAACATCCAACAAATTCATCAAAAAAAACAAAACCAAGCATTACTAACTGTGAGCGCATGAAAAAAGAAGTCGTTGGTGCATTTATTTGGTAAATGTCAAGGAAGTCCCTACAATGCATGGTTCTCCGTTTTATCCCAATGTATCATATTGCGCTTGGTGTGATTTCAAAGTTCCTTGTCGGTTATTGTGTCTTTGCTACTGTGCTGTTATGTTTGGATTGCCTTCTTTCTTGGATTATATTCTCACTTTATCTACTCCTCCTTGCATACACTGTAACATGAACAGTGTTCTTTTACAGCTAAACCATAACATACAGTTTAGTTGAGTATGCATAGCATGGTCAGAAATTACCTTTTCCATTAAGGGGCATATTTGCCCCAAAAATTGTTTTCCCAGGGGCATTTTTAACTTATGACACTCACTCAAGCCTGCAAACCGCTTCTGAAGAAGCAAGCCTGCCGGCTGTGCTGTTGTCAAGAGCATACCGTTGGCCGAGGCAACACTCAGCCGGCTGCCCCTGAGCTCACTCCAGTGTTGGGCTCTAGCCATACACCACAGCCCAGTGATTTCCCTTCACTCCAGTGTTGGGCTCTAGCCATAGAGGCCAGGGCAGGGGTTGGGGCTACGGCCTCAGAGGCTTCTCTGCCATGGCCTCCTGGACTGTCAGCTCTGCCATGGCCTCCTGAGTTCCCTACTCCTATGGCCCCCTGGACTGTCTGATCCGCCATGGCGCCCCAAACTGCCTGCTCCACTGTGGCACCCCGGACTGCTTGATCCGCCATGGTGCCCCGAACAGGAACCATTCATCCTCCCAGTTGGATGTTGTGTGGCGTAAGGATGCGCCTTACGGCAGGGGGGAGTAGTGTCAGACTTTAATTATTTTCCATGTCTTGTGTTTCCTCCCCTATGTTCTCCAGTATTATGATTAGTGCCCTTATTTGTTTTTTCTTTTCCTGTTCCTGTCCGTATTTCAGTTCTATTGGTTTCAAGCTGGGTTTAATTAGTTACTGTGTATTTAAAAGGTCTTTATGCCCTCGTTTCCTGTCCGCTGTTATTCGGTGTTTCCTGTCTTCCTGTGTTCCCAGCTTTGTGCTTATTAAATACTTTGGATTTTGCATTACTACTCGTCTCCTCGCTCCTTCGTTCCCATGCTCCCTGTTTCCTGTGCTTCCTGTGGGTGAATCCTGACAATACATGGGTGATTTTTCTAATTACTTTACATAAAAATATGTATCTATGTTGTCTTTTATGTCAAATACTTAAAGCTATACACTGTTACCATAAACATTTTATCTTAATATATTATTTTTACACATTTTAAAAAAGCAAGACTAAAAAACTAAATGGCTCTTTAAACTGGGGAAGAAATAGATACAGAAAGCAGAAGAGAAATAAACTTTTTCTTTTAATTTTTTTTTTTTTTTGACATTTTTGCCCCAAGCCCATTCATTTCCAATCATGATGGCAAAGCATCACCCAAAATTTTTAAGAGAAATAATTTCATTTAATAAATAAATTACACAACAAAATAAAAAAACAATATAGGCTCCAAAAACATAAAAAACTCCTCCGTTGTAAAAAAACCACAACAACAGATTTTTTTTTTTTTAATTTTTTTTTCTTGAATATTTAAAATGCATCTAAAATCATAGATTTTTTTTTTTTTTTTTAAGATATATATTTAATTAAAACAACTAAATATAGTCAAGTCTGTCAAGTGACAATAAAAAATTAAAAAAAAAAAAAAAAAAGTGTCAAGTCAAGTCTGTCAAGTGACAATCTATTAAAGAGACATCTCAGTTTCATTATATAGTTGAATGAATTCTATAATATTTTATTTTTAAATGAAAGATTTCCATAATAGGCCTATAGCTTGATGAATAATGAAGCAATGTACATATAATATATATATAAATATTATAAACAACTTCATGAAAACCTTTATATTATATATATATATACTATATATATATATATATAATATATATATATATATATTTATTTATTTCATATAACTTCATGAAAACCTTTATGAATTAAAATATATAAAAATATATCACAGAAACACTACCACTTAAAGTCTTCAGGGGAACTTCTCATAAAAAAATCATTTTAACAAATAATTATAAAAAAAAATACTTTACATCACATACTTTTTTTGCCCTCTGAATGGTGCAGTTACAGCAGCTACCAGCAGGGGTTAACTATACCATGCTAACCAGCCAAAACCTTTGGTAAATGCTTCCTTTACACTTCTTACTTTAGTCAGAGATCAGTCTGGGAGTCAAATTCTTTCTCATTAGCCCCCCAGCGTACACACTGTCACTTTTGTCTGGGTGGAGGCTGGGTGGATGGAAAGGGAGGGGTGAGGAGAAGAGGCACTGCCAGCGAAAATTGTTTCAATTAGTACAAGTGATGGGTGATGCAAGGAACAACTTCTCTCCGCTAGAACAATGGTGCCTGCGAGAGACTCCCGCGTTCATTATCCCAAGATCTCTGATCCTCTAAACCCTGACTCGTGCACACAGAGGAATGAGCACATCTTGATGGAGAAAAGACGGTGTTAAACCCTTTGCTTTTTAGCAAACACACAGGCCTCTCTTTGCGCTCTCTTTCCCTTTATTTCTTGCTCTCTCGCTTCGAGCTGGAGGTATCTGAGATCGACACAAGACTTGCTGGTTTTAGTGGATTTTGACATTTCTGACTCTTTCAGATAGTTTTCCATCAGATGCAGTTTTTTTTCTTGCTTTTGCCTTTTCAGATTTCCATATTTCCCTGATGTCAGAATGAACTCTGTGTGACTATGGCAGATTCGTCTGTTTGTCTGAAGCTCACAGTTACAGCGCCTCTCATTGTGGTGTCTCTACCCACAGCACTTTCACTTTAATGATAATGGCACCATTTTTCCCAAACGTCAAATATCACATTTTGTTCTGTTTTATGTGTTTGAAACAATTTTGTAATAAAAATGTACTTTAGATGAAAGTAAAAGGCATTTTGTATCAGGCAACTTTTCCTGTCCTCTCATGTTTCAGGAGTGTGGTTAAATATTAAAGGAGTAGTTCACTCAAAAATGAAAATCTCTCACCATTTACTCACCCTCATGTTGTTCCAAACCTATATCACTTTCTCTTTCTACCGTGGAAGTCAGAAGATGAATCCTGGCCATTCTTTCTAGTATAATGCAGTGAATGAGAAATGATGAAATAACTAAAAAGTTTCATAAAAATATCTCAAAAGTGGTCCTTATAAATTAAACAAGTATGTCTGTTACTCAATGAATCTGTCACAGCCATTAACAACCTACTGAAGAAGAAGCCTGCAAATAACAGCCTAAATTCTGTTTAAGCTATTGTAAGGCTTTGAAATATACTGCAAAAGTTGCTTTACAACACTTCACAGTGCTTTTGAATCCTTTTTAAAGCTTACAAGCTTCAGTCCCCTATCATAATTGTATGGAAATGAGCAAAAAGTGTGTCCTAGAGATAAAAAAGTTGTGCATGGTACTAAAAACACAAAGGACTTGATTTCCATTAAATGCATCCATTTGATAAGATCATACTTTGAATGCAAGTTGTTTGAAGTTGCTTTGGATAAAAATTTCTGACAAATGAATGCATGTAAAAGTATTTTACTGTATTCAGTATAGTACATTTATTTGATAGTTTTGTGTTTTGTGTCATTTAAGCAATTAGACACTATATATTTAGTATATATATATATATACAATCACCGGCGACTTTATTAGGTACACCTATTCAATCGCTTGGTAACACAAATTGCTAATCAGCCAATCAATGCATTTAGACATCTAGATGTAGTGAAGATGACTTGCTGAAGTTCAAACCCAGCATCAGAATGGGAAAGAAAGGGGATTTAAGTGACTTTGAACGTGGAATGGTTGATGGTGCCAGACGGGCTGGTCTGAGTATTTCAAAAACTGCTGATTTACTGGGATTTTCATGCACAGCCATCTCTATGGTTTACAGAGAATTGTCCAAAAAGATAAAATATCCAGTGAGCTACAGTTGTGTGGACGAAAATGCCTTGTTGATGTCAGAGGTCAGAGGAGAATGGGCAGACTGGTTAGAGATGATAGAAAAGCAACAGTAACTCAACACACAAATGTTCCCTCTAAGCGCGCGCGCGGCCGCGCAGAAGAAATAATGTGCCGTGCACACGCAAAAAGATGAGTTGGGAAAGGCATTTGATTAAATTCTATAAAAAGCATAAAAATCACAATGCTCGGGCAAACCACTATAGAGTTGATATCGCTATAGAGTTAGAACTGGTGAATCCGGTTTACAGGTTTCATAGAAAGAAAATGTAGAAACCGAATACTTCAATGGTTGCGGTGGGCTCAACACGAGAGCCAACGCAAATGCAATGACATATCATCATGTATTAAAGAAGAGTGGCTTGATTAAGTGCTGGAAATAGCGGAGGATGGGCATAGAATGGCAACAAAATTCCGAGACAATTTGCCACAGTCCCACACAGGTGTATTGTGCAAACTAGCCTACTTCATATTGATGTTTAGACAGCTATAGAAGAATTCACATATTCACGTTATATATAAAATACAAAAGAAAAAAAAAAAAAAAAAAAACAGTGATATTGTGAAATATTATTGCAATTTCTAATATTGGTTTCCTATTTCAATACCTATACTTTAGAATATAATTTATTTCTGTGATCAAAGCTGAATTTTCAGCATCATTACTCCAGTCTTCAGTGACACATGATCTTCAGAAATTATTCTAATATGCTGATTTATTATCAGTGTTGAAACAGTTGTGCTGCTTAATATTTTTTTTTATTGGAACCTGTTACTTTTTTCTTTGATTCTTTGATTAATAAAAAGTTAAAAAAGAACAGCATTTATTCAAAATAGAAATCTTTTCTAACAATATAAGTCTTTACTATCAGTTTTGTCCATTTAACACATCCTTGCTGAATTAAGTTTCTTTAACTTTCTTTGAATTTTCTTTAAAAAAGAAAGAAAAATTTTTTTTGACCCCAAACTTTTAAATAGTGTATATTGTAACATGAAATCTCTATTTTGAATAAACACTGTTCTTTTTAACTTTTAATTTGTAGAAAAATTTCACAGGTCCCAAAAAATATCAAGCAGCACAACTGTTTCAACACTGTTAATAAATCAGCATATTAGAATGATATCTGTAGGATCATGTGACACTGAAGACTGCAGTAATGATGCTGAAAATTCAGCTTTGATCACAGGAATTAATTTTATTTTAAAGTATATTAAAATAGAAAATGTTTATTTTAAATTGCAATAATATTTCACAATTTTTTTTTTAAATAGAATTCAGTATTTTTTATCAAATAGATAGGCTACAGCCTTGATGAGCATAAGAAACTTCTTATTTTAATTATATTGAGCCTAAACTTTTGATAGGCAGTGTATTATACTGTAAAAAAAAAAAATTCTCAGGTAACCTAAAATGTACATAATTTACTGTAGTTACATCAAGGGTCAAATCAAATATAGTACATTAAAGTTAAAAGTTACACACTTTTTTGTGTGTGCGCTGTAAAGATGAATGTTTTTGCTCAGGTGCCCGAAATGGCCATCAGTGGAGAAAAGTTTTGCTCAGCAAGAAAAAAAAATAGAGGGAACATTGAACAAAGGCATGCAGAATACCATCTCTGAACACACAAGACGTCGAATCCTGAAGCAGATGGACTACAGGAGCAGAAGACCACACCGGGTGCTGCTCCTGTCAGCTAAGAACATGAAACGGAGGGTACAATTCGCACAGGCACACCAAAATGTAACAACAGAAGATTAAAAAAATGTTGCCTGGTCTGATGAGTCTCGATTTCTGCTGCAACATTCAGATGGTAGGGTCAGAATTTGGTGTAAAGAACATGGATCCATCCTGCCTTGTCTCAACGGTTCAGGCTGGTGGTAGTGGTGTAATGGTGTGGGGGATATTTTCTTGGCACACTTTGGGCCCTTTAGTACCAAATGAGCATCATTTAAATGCCACAGCCTACCAGAGTATAGTTGCTGACCATGTCCATCCCTTTATGACTACAGTGTACCCATCTTCTGATGGCTACTTCCAGCAGGATAATGCACCATGTCATAGAGCTCAAATCATCTCAGACTGGTTTCTTAAAAAGAAAATGTGACATGACATAAAGCCAAGTATGTTGACCCATATTCAGAAATTCGTGCTCTGCATTTAACCCATACAAAGTGCACACAACAGTCACCGGATCTCAATCCAATAGAGCAGCTTTTGGGAGAATCACAAAATCTCTGAGGAATGTTCCAACACCTTTCTGAATCTATGCCATGAAGAATTAAGGCAGTTCTAAAGGCAAAAGGGGGTCCAACCCGGTACTAGCAAGTTGTACCTAATAAAGTGGGCAGTGAGTGTGTATATATATATATAGGTGTACCTAATAAAGTGGCCAGTGAGTGTGTGTATATATATATATATATATATATATATATATATATATATATATATATAGTAGTTTGACTCCTAACCATAAGGTTGTGGGTTTGAGTCTCGGGCCGACAATACCACGACTGAGGTGCCCCCACTGAACCCCCAACTGCTTCCCGGGTGCCGCAGCATAGATGGCTGCCCACTGCTCCGGGTGTGTGTGTTCACTTCTGTGTGTGTGCACTTTTGATGGGTTAAATGCAGAGCACGAATTCTGAGTATGGGTCACCATACTTGGCTGTATGTCATGTATGTATAATTCTAAATATGCCCTCTTTGGGTCATGGTACACATGTATTTTCCTGTGAAATCTTCCTGTGAAAAAAAAATAAATGAAAGTACAAACTTTTATCAAGTAAAAGTAACTTTTATATGTTAGTAATATTTCAAGATGAGCACTTTCTGGACTCAAGGGACTTAGGTTTATATGATTATCCATTTTTTACAATAATCATGTTAATGACCTGACATTACCCCCCTCCCCAGGAGTGTCCCCTGGCGCTCCAGGGAAGGGCCTACCACGTTGCTGGTAGAAGTCCTCTATCAGCGACCGATCCAGAATATCCCGAGCCAGGACTCTCAGCCGCTGCTTTAGTTCATCTGGAAACCCGAGCCAAGGCTTCCTCAGCCCTCCTCCAGGTGCGCCGACACCAGCGGACAAAGTCTAAGGCTGACGGAACAGCAGCATCAGGCTCCTGTGAGGGGAACATAGGAGGTTGAAAACCAATGGACTATTGGAATGCAGTCATAACTGTGGCAGCCACTGGCAAGGAGATGTGGGCATACTCAATCCAGGATAGCTGTTGGCTCCAAAAAGATTATGGGATGTCAGGCAGCGGAGAGCTTGTTCCAGATCCTGGTTTGCCCGCTCGGACTGCCCATTGGTCTGAGAGTGAAAACCTGCCGACAGAACTCTTTCCAGAACTGGAATACAAACTGTGGCCTCCTATCGGAGACAACATCCTCAGGAAGGCCATGAATTCGGAAGATGTGATCAAGCACCACTTGAGCAGTCTCCTTGGTTGAAGGCAATTTGGGATGAAATGGGCTGCCTTAGAGAAGCGGTCCACCACAGACAATACTATCGTGTTACCCCTCGATGGCGGAAGACCAGTGACAAAATCAAGGGCTATGTGTGACCAGGGGCGGGAGGGAATGGGCAAAGGTTGAAGCAGACCAACAGGAGATTATTAGATTGATTAGAACTCTTATTCTGGGTGCAAACCGAGCAGGCAAACACAAACTGCCTAACATCCTGGATCACGGATGGCCACCAGAATTGCTGGTGGATGGCTTAGATGAATGGGCCCACTTGAGGACTTCATGGCGCAACACAGCCGGCACAAAAAGTCTACCCTCTGGGCACCCTCTTGGCACCTCTCTCTCTCGTACGGCCTCCAGTGCACTTCACTTCCCAGGAGTGGGACCCCACCACAATTTCTTTAGGGATAATGGTTTCGACCGACGCCCCTAACCTCTCCATATTCCTGAAAAGATGGGAGAGGGCATCGGGTTTTACATTTTTGGAGCCTGGACGATACGAGAGAGAAGTTGAACTGGCCAAAGAAGAGTGCCCATTGGGCTTGGCGTGAACACAACTTCTTGGCCGAACGGACATATTCCAAATTCTTATGGTCCATCCAGACCAAGAAGGGCTGTGCTGACCCCTCCATCCAGTGATGGCATTCACCCAATGCCAGCCTGTCCGCCAACTGCTCCCGATTCCGACATGAGTGATGGTGGTGATAAGAGAATCATCAAGAGACTGAACAGAGGGTTAAAACATGAGCCACTTTAGTCTCCTCCTGGGTGTACCGGCGAGGCTGTAGAGCAAAGACCAGGGAGCACTGAGACAGGAAGGTGCTGCAGGAGTTGGGGTTCCCATCATAGGGAGGTGGGTTGTTAGCATGATGCTCAGGGTCATGACGGAGAGAGGAAAAGCCAGCGGTGTCATCCACTCTATTAGCTGAAGTCTCCCTGCGAAGGTTATGGAGCTGGGCAGTCAGATCAGACAGCTGAGCATTTAGGAACTCGACCTCCCGGGACGTGGATGTTAGCTGGGAGGCATGCTGGCCCGAGAGAAGGCCCTGCTGGGTAACTGCTTATCTGAGGGGATCTGCACCTGCTTAGTCTACAACTGGTCAGATCGTTCTGTCACTACGAGATGTGGACTCAGTTTTGCAGGTGTCAAAAGTGAATTTATTGAACAGTCTTGAAGTTCAAAAAGAAAAAATAAACAACAACAAAAAATCCAGGCACAAGGCAGCCAGGAACAGATCCAATAGTGCCTCCTGGATGACGAATTCCAAAGGGAAAATCCACCAAAGCAAGATGGAGACAAACTGACAGAGAGGCGGGGGCGTTGTTGAGGCGGGAAGCTGGTGGTGGACTTGCGGCAAGGAGAAGAAGAGCTGAGACAGCAGAAGCAGCGATCAGAGATCGCAAGTGTGGGTAGCGCTGGAGGAGGTTAAACGCTGCCTGGAAGCAGGAGGGAGAGGGAAAAACAAAAACTAAAAGATGAAAACAAAACTGGCAAGGTATCTGCACAGCCAAAAACTCGAGACAAGACGGGGTCAGAGCAAAGATAACACAGAGCACAAAACAATGATCTGACACAAGACAGCACACACGAGGAGACTAAATAGTGAAGGAGTGATTAACATAATGCTGAGCAGGTGATGGCGTGGCCAATAATAAGATAATTAATGGAACAACAAGAGGGCAGGGATGGACACCATGATGGCACAGAAGCACATGGTAAGTGTAAACACAACAACACACAACCAAAAAAAGGGATAAAGTATTTATAACGGATAAAGTATTTATAAAAAAGACTGCAGTATTCCATTAAAAAATAAGAATTTAACATTTTGATTTCATGGTGACTTTAAATTTCATAACCGACTGATTTGGAATGCTCTGCTAGCTACACAGTTAGCGCTCTATCAAAGCCCAATATAATTTTATATATTTTTATATATACTTTTTTATATATATATATAGTAAAGCCCTACTCAAAAATGAAAATTCTGTCATAATTTATTATTGCTTGCTTTTTCCTTCTTTTTAATGAATGGAAATGAAGGGGGAAAATGGTTTCCCCTTGAGAGACCAAAATTTAAATTATGTTTGGGTTTGGTAGAAAAATAATTGCTTGAGTTAGAATAAATGGAGGATTTATTGATTTGAAATGTTATTGGTAGTTCTGTTAAATGTTTTATTTTTTATTTTTATTTTTTCATTGGCAATGAAAAAGGTATCTGGTTAACTCTTATAAATTATTTTGAGTTCACCACAAGGCGAGGTTGGGAAAAAAATTCCTCAAAGACCGTACACAGCAACAGGCTCACAATGCTTGGCGATGTTATTTTGTATCGATCTACAATAGATCTGGATTTGTATAGGGTATAACAACTGTTAATGTGGGGAGCAAAAGGCTATTATGTGTCTAACTGAACATTGTGATGTTAGTAAATATACATTTTTCATTTAAATGTCTCATGTTCAGGTTCATTTACAACAGCTGTACTAGCAGTGAGAGTGAAATGGAGGCGTGTTGAATATTTCATCTGAGACATGGAGGAGAAGATTTTTTGACAACAAACAGCACTTACGCTTGTGTAAGTGAGAGATTCTGTGGCAGAATCTTGTTCATTGGACCAGACTAGAAAAAATGCTGTCCTTCAGAGAGCTGCCATCGATTCAGCGGTCCTCCCGTGAGGAATTTACAGTGTAAAAGTAGCATGTTACCAACTATTACTCCAGCAGATTCAAGCATTAAAATTACATCACCATCAATCCCAATTCAATATGAGACATATATTGAAGATTTTTAAGAGAGCATCTTATCAAAATAATGTTTTATCAAAATGTTTCAGGTTTAATTGTTTCTAGGAGCAACATAGCAGTCCATCCCGGGATTCCATTAAGTCTCCTACTGCTAATTTTACTGCAGATACGCTACAGGCACAAGAGAGATAATTAGTTCCATTGCCTAAATGAGTCTTTAGAGAGACAATTGCATCATCACCGAATTAATCTACAGATTTAGACTTCCTGTTCAAGAAATCTTTAAATTTGGAAATGGGGGAGTTTGCCAGTTGTGTTTTCACAATGTGTGAGAGTTTCTGCATGGAATGAACACACACCTTATGAATTTTTAATTCCTCACACACAGTAATGGAAGCGAGCAGAAGGTTCAGAGTTTGGAACCTATCTGAATTGATTTGGTTCATAATTCATAATTGAGCAGCTAACGCATGGAAAAGTATTTCATCACACTGCATCGTGGTGACAAAGCTTTTCGCGAGCAGCGGGTGACTTTTATTGTGTCTCACTGATGGTTGGGTGGCATCTCAACCGATTCTGTGACAGAGTTCATTCAACTGATTTAGTTTGTAGTCAAAGGCACACTGGGAAATGCTGTCCTAAGATGTTTGACCTCAGTTTTGTGAGACGTTCTCTAGTTCTCTGGCCCTTTTATTCCTTTGTCATCGCAGAATGGCTGCTATTACGATTTCATTTGAAGACAAATGTTATTTCTGAATCAATTATATGGTCATAGGAGACTATATGGGGTATTAGAGGCCCAGTCTCTACATTTTACTCGAACAAAGTTCATATAATAAAATGCATTGTTTGAGCAGTCAAAATGACCATGATTATATGCATTCGAGGAAAATACATGTTAATATTTTGCATAAAGGTTCCATATCTTAAAAATAGCTTATGAAATAGTTAATGCCATTAAAAACAATGAACAATACAGCATTTAATAATCTTATTCTGCATACTGTTAATGTTAATTAAGTTAATTTCTACATATTAATATACAAAAGTCAACTGAATGTTAGAAATGTATATTATTAATGTAAAAAGGTCCCACTTTATATTAAGTGGTCTTAATTGCTATGTATTTATTGTGTTCATATTGTATTGCAAAACACTTTTGCGTCTATTGATGTGGGATATGGGTATGGTTAGGTACAGCTTTGGGTTGTATGGGTGGGTTTAAGGGTAGGTTAAGGTGTAAGGGATGGGTCAACAGTATAATTATAAATGTAATTACAGAAAATAATTACAGATGTAATTACATGCTGGTATTTTAAAAATATAAGTACTATGTAAAAACATGTATGTACACAATAATTGCAGTGTACCAATTATTAATTTAAATGCAGTGTACATAGTAGTTAAGGCTATCTTAATATAAAGTGGGACAAAAAAAAAAAAACTTGCTCATTGTAAATCTCGATAATGTCTCAATAATCTTTTGTAAAATGAGAAAGAAAAAAATTATTCAAGAAGCAGTAGATGCTTTTGGTGCATAAAGATGATCTGTAAAGTTGCAAAGACAAAAGTCTCAAACCCAAAGAGATTTTCGATTTTCACATTTGCAAAACAGCCTGTAAGTACATTTACATATTTAAAGAATTTCCCACTGATGATTCAAACGTGGGTTTTGAGGAGTGTAGAGTAGCGCTTGTTGTTGTTTCTCCGATCACAAATGCAGACATGGTTTTGTGTTTACGCAGCGTGATACACAACGCGTAAAAAGACAGTATAAGTCATTATAATCAGTAATTATGTCCCCACTGGATGCAACAAATGCCTAGTTTGTAATATGTTTTATTGGTTTTGTCTCGTCAAGCTGGGACTCGGCATCACAGTATGGTAAGGGGCGTAACACTTCCGTCACATGCTTGAGGTATTCAGCCAATCACAAGG
This sequence comes from Cyprinus carpio, assembly GCF_018340385.1. Taxonomy (NCBI): domain Eukaryota; kingdom Metazoa; phylum Chordata; class Actinopteri; order Cypriniformes; family Cyprinidae; genus Cyprinus; species Cyprinus carpio. The sequence goes on from NC_056602.1 coordinate 14,148,943, forward strand.
CACTGGATAGCTGGCCAATCAGAGCACACCTCGCTGTTCAGAACGATGAGCTTAGAAGAATCAATAATCTTACAGGTCAATGTATCCATTATCCAAAACCCGCAGCCATTCCCTGACAAGCAATCAGCCCATAAATATGCGACAAGTTGCACTTTTTGCCTCCCGAGGCATCACATACACAGAGCACAGGCCACAATAAAGCCCTGGGTTTGTGAGGTTATTGCTTGCCCACTAAGTTCGATGTGACCAGATGGGATGTTTTGTTTGATGGGCCTCCCTCGCTTTGTCACACACAATGACAACTTTTCCCCTCTCCCCCCTCCCTCCTGATGCCTGCCTTCATTGTTAGGCTGTTAAGGAGATTGGGTTGGCATTTACTGCATCTGTAGCAGTGTCAGTTCGCGTATGAGTGTGTTTGTGTCAGGCGGCAGAGGCCCCTGCTCTGCTCCTCTCGGCTCTGGCCTGTTCACCCATATGGACGGCCTGATCAAAGGCAGCTGAAGCAGGCTGCAGCACAGGCGCGCTGACAGGAGAGCGAGAGGGAGCTGCATAATTGACACGGCCCCTCAAAACCCCGAGCCTCACAGCGTGCTGGGGTCTGCACACACAGCACACAGCAGCGGAATGTCAGCTAAACAAGCTCAATATTCACACTTACCAGACTGATTACGTATCATATATACAACAGCAAGTCATTAGGAAGTGTGTACCATACAATGCTCTAATGGATTGTTATTGCATGACGTAAACGAGAAATCTAAACTCTGACATTAAGAATTTGCTCGTTGCACATGCCTGACAAACAAGCCCTTTAAAATGCATGTTTCAGGGCGCCGTGTCACCCTGCACTCTCTCCTGCTGAATGGTGTCTATTTTGGCTCCAGACCGGTGGTGGTTGCACATCACTGGCTGTCTGTTCTGAGAGGAGAAATGTCACAAGCCTCCGGTGGCAGCCATTCCAGCTCCTGCCTGCCACCCCATCACATGCCTCCTGTAAAGGAGGAGGTTTGCCAACTTGCCCCACATTAATCAGGGCCCTCTCGCACCATTAGCCAGTCAATCATTTTCTGGGACTGAGCCAGGCTGCTAGCCCACTTGCCGTCTTAGCCCAGCCTCTGATTGGCCAAGACCCATACAACATCTAAGTAAGTGCCAACTGAAAATATGGTCGTGCCTAATTGTTGCTTATTTAAAGCTTTGTTGGCTGTGTAAAGAACTATTTGCGACATGATTTAGTTTTTAACCATTTTAACCATTTGAAATAATTAAAAAAATCAAATTGTTTAAAAGTTTATTGAGCCTTTAGACAAAATATGCATATACATTAAAACATCTTTCTTTTTCTTTTTTAAAAAAAGAAAAAGTTATTTGATTTGTATTTTATTTGATACATTAAACTTATATAACTCAAATTAGTATAATATAATGAGTATATGGAGCTGATATTCAAAGAGGAAAAACACCTCAGATTTATCCAGAGGCCTAAACTAAGGAAAAGTGCTGATATTTATATGGCCATAAAATTAATGTGAAATTCTATTGCAAATCAATAAAATATTAACACTATAACTACTACTTACATTAAATGCTTATCAAATATCAGATGTCACTCGTATCTCTCTTATTAATGTATTTTTTAGATTTATGATCAAAGCTCTGTATTTTTTATTGTGGTGGGCAAAAAATGTAATGCACTGCAATACGGTGATGACTGAGAAATGTATAAATAAATGTTCCTTAAAAGCCTCAGTATTATATGTTATGCTCACAATCTAACATGATTAAAAAAGATGCATAATCAAGAACACCTAAGGTTGTTTCAGTCCTGTGTTTATCTCGAAATATTACTAATAATATAAAAGTTTGTCTTAAGTGTACTTTATAAAAATTATAAAAAAAAATTCATAGCCTTTTACTTGCTAAAAAACTATAAAGTGTCAATCAGATAACAGATAGTGTTTATATTGTGGTTTTTCAGCAAAGTTTTGATCATGATTATAATTAGAAACCTTACAAATATAATATTGCTTTTATAGGGTTAAGATGTTTTGCATTATGGAATCTATACACACCTGTGGAAATTGCATTTATAAATCCATATTAAAAATGTGTGTGTGTGTGTGTGTGTGTGTGTGTGTGTGTGTGTGTGTAGTGTGTATATATATATATATATATATATATATATATATATATATATATATATATATATATATAAGCCTTTTTTTTACGATATGAAACATTATTCATAATGTAAAGTGAACAGCACCTGCTGTGCCTGAGATATCTCATTTCATTTTTGATATCCATTCACTAGTTCTACTGCATGCTTTTACATGCGCGTATGCGCTTATCTGTGGCATTTTGACCCCTAGGTTTGGTAGCTATCAGCGATGTGAAGTGTTTTTAAATGGGGTGAAGCTGTTTTACACAGATCTGGTAGGGGCAAGATAGTCTAACTAGCCTTTTGTGTGTGAGATAAGGGTTGGTAGGGGGCTGGCGTGCTCAGGAGGGGTAGTGGGAGGGGAGGGATCACGCTCCTCACTACAAAGTGAGAGCCCAGGATCCAGGCTTAAGGGACCTTCATCATTAGTTAATGACTTTGGAGATTAGTATTATAACACAGAGATTACAGAGGAGACAAGGGTTGTTCTCTGGTAATTACACACTGAAGCACAAACGTCCCCCTTCATGCTGCATCTCTTATGAGACTTAATTGAAGACAGCATCACTGTAATGACATCATTTGAAGCTGTATGGCTTGGTAAAAAAAAAAAAAAAAATACAGCATATACGTATCGTAAAATGGTATTTCTTTAACTATTCCTATTTATTTTAGTGTTATGATACCTCAATGTGTATGACACTATACTGTAAGAATTTTAATATTGTTATTAATACCTCAAAGATCCATTTCACCTTGATCTACAGCATGAAATTAATTTTGTTGGTGTAATCTAATTGATCAGATTGATAACATCAGATTAAATAAAAAACAATTTTCCACTTAATTTATTACTATTACCAAATACGTTTTAGGGATATCTAAAAAAAATACTTTTTTTTTTCAGCTTAGCATAAACATGGCATTAATCCATACAACTCAACTCAAAGAAAGGAATATGTATATATATATATATATATATATAAGCATTATATATATATATATATATATATATATATATATATATATATATATATATATATTAGTTTATGAGTTTATTAGCCAAAACAGATGACTCGTTGTTGTTGTTTTTTTTTTTTTATCATGGTTTTATTGTGTTTTATTGTGCTAGTTAACTGTTTGTGTGTGTATGTGTGTTATTTTTTTACCTAGTCAAAATAACCCAACTGCAGTTTGATTGAGATTAATTGGAATGCACAATGAAAAAACATGATTTCTAAGAATTGTTAAAAAAGGAGTTATCTGTTTTTGCAAATGAACTCTGTATCTTTATTATTCATAGGTGTGTTTCTGGTCAGATTTACCCATCGACGTTTGCGAAAAAAATAAATATTTCAGAAGCAGTTGAGGCCTAGAGCAGCACCACGGCTCTGGTTTAACTCTACCGCCCATTTATTTCAGCCATCAACATAACAATCAACAACCATACTCACCACCATTACTAGCAATCAAAAAGCAAAAAAAAACCAAACATCACAGGGGAACGTAAGGGAAACAGAGATGGAAAGTGAAAGAGGTGGATGGGGAGGGTGAGAGAGAAGGTTCAGGTTGATATGTCAAGAAAAACTGGGGTGAAGTGCTGACACGTCGACGTCTTAGCTGATAACGCTTAAATCATTTTTCCTCCAAAACTTCAGTCACCGGGCTTCAAAGAGATATAGCCATAATACAAATTTTTGGAGTAAGTAGTGGTGTTTGAAGTTATTTTATGGGATTTTGCTGTAAGGCCCAGAATTGATTTGCAGAGGGGATAAAAGGAAAGATACTTTATCTTTGGAGCTTTGTCGGAAAAAGCTTAGCATCCATTGGTGGTTCCGCCAATATGCCTGCAGGGCAAGGAGGGGGCGGGGTGTTGTGGGGGTGGTGGGGGGCTGCTTGGTTAGCTGGCATTGACATTATATACCAGAATGGATTGTGCTGAGTGTACACCTCCTGCTGCTTATGAGCTGCTCTTTCATAATCTTTCATGAACCATACAATGTTTTATTTAATGTACTGGGTCAGAGAAAAAACTTGAGGAAAAACATATTAATAATGAAAGATGTGGGGCTTGGGAGAAAGAAGGCAAAAGACGAGAGAGAAGGGAGAGAAAACTTGGTTTGAGGCTCATCTCTGCAAACAGGTCAGGGGGACCTTTTGAAGTCTGCAGCTCCTGTGCAGTCAATAGTTTAAAAACTCGTGTTATGTCTGAATGTGAGGCTAGCTCTGAGCTTCTTTCGCTCTCCCTACCTGACAAATGCCAAACATCTCATCTGTAGTGTCCAGTGCCTCTCCATTGTGGTAAAAAGAGAAGAGCGAGCAGATTCTCTTCAGGCTTTACAGTTTAAACACACTGGACAAAATCCAGCCTCAGAAATCCTCCAGTGTAAACACAAGAGGCTTTTTTCCTTCTTTCCCAAAGCACCTCCCATAAAATCAACAAATTTCATGACATATTGCTTTTCGCATTGCTCGAACGCTGCTCTCGCTTGTGATCTTGACCTCCGATCTATTTGTACAAACAGGAACAAGCTTGGACTGTGTGGGCATAATGCACTATATCCCCCTGAGTCTGCACATTTGCAGGCTGTTAAGTAGGGCAGAGGCAGCTGCGAGCTTCTTAATTGCTTAATTGTACTCATTATTTGAACTGAGGATGAGCTCACCTCGTGCCGTTAATTGAAAAGGTACTGCAGTGCAGTCTTTCTGAATGGCACGGTCCCTTGAGGAACGTGCCAACTCTGATGTTGGGCTAGTGTGCGACGCTCTGTCTCTTTTTCTCTCTCCCTCGCTCCCTTCCCAACACTCGATCGCATATGCTGTATATGTGGTATCTGAACTCGCGGTGATTCTCCAGGACATTGCAGGCCTATCAGATGAAAGAAGCACATCTTAGAAGCTCCAAACCCTCAGAGGAAGGTCCAGGGGCCATGTGACTTATTTATGACTCTTGTGATGACGTGCTCCCCCTCCCTGGCCTTACAGTAACACACACACATTCTCAAACACACTCGCACTGTGTCTCCCTGGCTTTCGCATGGCGTGGCCTCCTCACTCTATTTAAAAAATAAACAGGAGACTGGTGTCTGTGCTAATAATTCATGACCGGGGACAGTGAGAGGTGTTTATGTGGGGAAATGAGATGCTCTTAACACCTGCTCCTCTGTGGAAATGGCGCCTCACCTGGACAAATGGAGCCATTGCAAGCTTTAGCCATGTTTATACTTTGTTGTTAGCTGAGGTATGTTTTACAGTCTCAGCTACCAAAAGGAAAGTCCGTCCGTAATCCTAAGGGAATATAACTGTAGTAGCCAACAGTCATTGCCAAAAGTTTTGGCAGTGACATATAGTAAATTTTGTACTTTGCAAAGTTTGCTGCTTCAGTATCTGTAGATTATTTTTTCCACATGTTTCTATGGTATACTGAAAAACAATGATTAGCTTATCATAAATTTTTAGTCAGTTTTTACAGTGTTGACCCTTGTTCTTCATAACCTCTGCAATTTGCTCTGGCATGCTGGATATTAGCTTCTGGGCCAAATCCTGACTGATGGGATCCATTCTTGCCTTATTAGTTCTCGGAGTTGATCACAATTTGTGGGCTTCTGCTTCTCCACTCACCTTTTGAGGACTGACCACAGGTTCTCTATGGGATTGAGATCCGGGGAGTTGCCTGGCCACGGATCAAAAATTTCAATGTAATGATCTTTGAGCCACTTCTTTATCACTCTTGCTTTTGTGACATGGTGCTCCATCATGCTGGAAAATGCATGGATCATCACCTAATTGCTCATGGATTGTTGGAAGAAGTCGCTCTTGCAGGACGTTTTGATACCATTCTTTATTCATGGTAGTGTTTTTGGGCAGAATTATGAAGGGAAGGGAATTAGGAAGGGAGCTTCATCAGAGAAAATAACTTTTCACCATTCTTTTGCTTTCCAATCCTTTTACTTCCTGCAGAATTTCAGTCTATCCTTCAAGTTTTCCTTGGAGAGAAGCTTTTTTGCTGCCCTTCTTGACACCAGGCCATTGTCCAAAAGTCTTGGCCTCACTGTGCGTGCAGATGCTCTCACACCAACCTGCTGCCATTCCTATGCAAGCTCTGCACTGCTGGTGACTCGATTCCATAACTGACTCCTCAGGAGGAGATGGTCCAGGCGCTTACTGGACACTCTGGGACATCCTGAAGACTTCTTCACTGCAGTCGAACCTCTCTCCTTGAAGTTCTTGATAAACCAGTAAATGGTTCTTTCAGGTGCAATCTTTGGAGCAATTTCATTGCATGTGAGGCCATTTTTATGCAAAGTGATGATGGCTGCACGTGTTTCTTTGGAGGTAACCATTGCTAACAAGAACACAGTCTGCTCTTACAGTGTATTCAGTATGATAGTGGTTTTACCTGACAGGTACTCATTCACACTTTCACATGTGCTGCTGATATGATTAGTCCATTAATGCTAGCTGGTCATTTTGGGTCAGGATCAAAAAACATTGAAATTAGATTTTTGGCCAATGAAGTTTTAGCAATTATTACAAATGCATCTGATCACTCTACACAATAATCTAAAAACAATGTGAATGAACACCACAACAGCTTGCAAAACACAAAATTTATGTCACTGCCAAACCTTTTGGCCATGACTGTATAATATATTGAGCTACTTATTTGTGACTTTGCTTCATGAACAATTACTGGGTATCTTAGTGCACTTCAGAATGTGATTGGCTCAATAAATAGGACTGATTTTCATTGACTATCGTTTTTAGATATGTGCCTACCTCCTTTCACTGCACTCTTAGATACAATGGTAGTACACTTTGTACAAAAGGTACAATGTATCATTTAGGTACTAACCCTTGTGAAAAAGACATGCTTTATCACTCTTTTAAAACAAGTACAAACTGAACTGAATGTATGAACTGAATGTTTTGATTTCAGGCAGTTAATTGTGTGTTCGATTTATGATTAAGTAAAAACATATTAATAGGATTCACTGTAAGTACATCTTTGTATGTAATTTCATAATAATTTTTCACTTTGAAATATTGTGTGTACTGTTGAATATAATAATCATTTATGATCTACTGAAGCTTGAATATCATTTGTAATTACACATTTGTAATAATGAAGTTGCAGTTTAGTCCATTTGAATTATATTCACTTTAAATGTATCAAATAACACACTACAGTTAAAAATTTAATATAAAACGTATTATTTTCCTACGTTTACACACTTTAGGTACTAATTAGTACCTTACAGGTACCAATATGCACCCTTTAGCATTAAATAAGGTACAAATGTGTACTCAAAGTATACAAAGGGTTGTAAACGACATAAAAATGTAAAAGTGGTTACCTTCGGCAACTTTTTCTTCCTAACCTTCAATTTAGATGTAACAGTATATTTAGGTTTGTTCAGTGATATTTAATATTTTTGACAATTAATTTAGATCCTACCACATGAAGCACTTTTTTTCCCTGTGTACCCTATAGAAAATGAACCTATAGCAATCTTTTATTATTATTATTATTATTATTATTATTATGCTACGTCTACATCTCCATCTAATATGTTACTCATCAAAATGACCTTTGCTGTAACACTTTTCCTGTGGGATCAGAGGTTATCTCTAATTTGATATCAAAGCAGCCAGCCAGCAAGAAAGTTAAGTGAACCGCATACTACATAATTAGCTGTTTCATTTAAAAGTGCCCTGTTTGCGTCACTTTATAAATCTTGTAGACTGAATTTCAAACTATTTCCAGGACAGCTAAAAAAAAAGCCTCAGCTCTCTGTGCAGGTAGCTAACGTAGCATAAAATCACCGGTCCATTTACATCTTTCAGGATCAGGCTGGAAGCCATTTCTCTCTGACCTCATTCTAATTGAGCATGGCAAAATGCTATTTCCATATGCCTCTCCCAAACACTTTCATTTCTGCCTTTTAACAAAGCCTTTTTGTTGGGAAATATGTTACTAATGGCTTATAAATTAATAAGCAGCCAAACTGAAGTTGATTTTTATACAAGGTGATGCAAGACTGGCTGCCATCTCTGTCATTTTATTCCCTTTCCAGAATTTTCTGGCCGAATGCATTTCCATATCACAGAATGCTATAATGCATCTTTTGTCATTCTCTCTCACTAGTGTCGAGGCAGTGGCGCTGGATGTCCTGGTGTGATTTACGTTCCCAATCCCAGTCATTAATTTTCTATCATTGTGAAAATATGATTTATGTTTTGGGGGCTGTCAGTATTACTTATTTAGATGTTCAGAGGAGAAAAATCAGGCCTTCTACTTAATGGAATATAAAGTTGCAAGGCTTCATTCCCACTCTAACATTAAACAACAGGAGCTACACAAGTGTTAATGTGTGCTCCCAAAGCAATGTAATTCAACTTGAAACTCCTAATGGAACTGACTTTCAGTGCTGGCCCGTCTGAGGTGTGTGTAAATGGGGGGGGGGGGGGGGGTGGGGTGGGGGGGGTGCTTAACACATAAATTCACTTGTCTTTGTCATCTGTGTGTGCCTGGCAGCTTAACGGCTCTAGTGCTTGTGTGTCTGCTGGGAGGTGTCGGGTGATCACAGTGTGGCCAGATGCATCAGGGGAGCATGACCTGCTTTTGTTTTTGTTTTTCTTAGCCTCCTTTTTGCAGTTAAGTCTTACAGTGACCACCTTAATTTATTATATTGAATATGCTGCTGGGCTCTTTTGACTAGCAGTTACAGTAATTTCAGTAATCAGTAAGAGTTTTGCAACTTTTTCTATAAATAAATAAATAGTTACAATGCAATATACATTTTAACTTAAAATCTTCATGTTGAGAAGGTTGGGCATATTATACCTCAGCTATCTAACTATAACTCAGAGCAATTGACTATTGTGTACTTAAAATACAGGATACTGTAAAATAATAGTAAATCAACTAAAGTATATCCGAAATGCATTTGTGATTCAAGAAGTGAGTCATGCGTCATCTAATTAGTCCTCATCAAATAACTCAGATTCAAACACAAAGAATGATGACCATAGACTGAGTCAGAGATGAATGTCTGGCCGGCCTCTACTGCAGATGACAGGGTCCCTTCTGCATGAGTGCATAAGAAAGTGCTGCTCTCTTTGACAGGCAAACTTTCTCTCACACTTACTCTTTCACTTTTCAAAGAGGATGAAGTAACCAAATGATTGTCACCTTTCCCACCAGTGCTTCATCATAAGAAAATGAATGTAGGTCTGCTAGTCCAATGACAGAGGGGAAAAAAAGAAATGAACATTTAGTTTTTGATGGGACATGACATCGACTGACACAGTGCTTATCTGCCCTCGGCCATGACACTACATAATTAACTGGTTGCTACTGCAGGGTTGTAGATATTAGAAGGTTAATTAGACAAAAATGAAAGACATAGATCAGGTTAGCATGGACTTTAGCACAATAGCCTTCCTCACCAGGTCCTCGTGAGGAAGTGTTAAATCTAATCCTTCACAAGCTAATACAGACTGACATACCTTCAAGCTAATTATAGCAGAACATCTTCATCTCCTTCTTACCAATTCAGAAATTGAGATTTTAAACTAGATTATGGCTGGTGAATGTCCATTCATGTTAGTCTAATGAAGCTTAGAGATAATTTGGATTTAAGGCATATTTGAGCATTGGTGGAGCTCAATAATAGATTCCTATTGAACTGGACATGATCTGGTTTTGTCCCACATAAGGGCATAGAGATCTTAAAAAAGGCAAACAAATGTCTGAGGCCATGTGGACATCAGTGTAAAACCTGGATCGAGACGTGAACTCAATATCATTGACAGAGTCTTCAATTAAGGAGACGTTATCCAGTGTCACATTAGAGCGGGAGTCAATATCAAACCATCAATAACCTTCTCTGCTGTTCACACACAGTCTGGTGTTTGGGGTGACCTGCAGACTCAGGGGTCAGGGCCAGTCTGGGGATGATCCGGGCGATAAGTCAAGGTCCTGTGAGTGTGTGATCTTTTGGAGGTCACCCTGCATATTCTATGTTCACGCTGATTGACTCACAATTGGAGTTTTACCTCGTATTCAATAAGGAAAAAACAGACATCATCAGCGTCTGGAGCACAGGATGGAGCCCATGAACCCCAACACAATCCACAAAGTTGAGCTTTCCGTCTGCCTGTTTTCAATGATTGTGTCGCCTTCTAAGTCCAGTCCCGGAAGGGCTTGTGCAGCCATGGGGTTACACATTGTTGATTTCTCCTGTTTTTGTCCTATCCTTAAAACCTCACTAATCCACGAATCCGACCTTGGATTTCGGTTGGGGAGCCAGAGGAGGAAAATAATTGGGTTGCTGCTAATAATTGGATTTTCTGCTTCTTTGGCACAAAAAAACTTAACAACTGTCCTGACAGGAAGAGTTTGGGGCAGTAAGCCGCTCTTCAGAGCTCCTACTAGGCCTCTGTCGCCACATATAAAATGATTAGCATTCTGTGATATGATTACAGGCTCTGCTTTTAAAGTCTAATTAAAAAAAAAAAAAAAAGATTTATAAAATTCTTTAAGTGTTCTCTCAGTCCTCATTATAAAGACTTTAGACTCCTTTTATGAGGGATTTAAACAGAGAAAAAGAAAGGAGGAAAGGTTACCTCGATTACATCTGTAGAAAAGTGGCTTTACAGGAATTTAAGAGTCAGAAAGTGATATGAAAGAGCAAGAGATAAGCAGCTTGAAAGAAAAAAAAGTGGATTTCTTGAGTTTGTAATCCTGTGGATTTTGAGTGTCATCGAGTAAAATTAGGTAGGCTGTCCTGCTTTAGTACTGATGTGTTAGGTTGTGTCAGATAAGTTACTTTCCTTAGTAAGAAACAATTTATAGTAATTAGAAGAAAACTTTACAAAAAAAGTCACTTACTCTACACAAGTTTTGTCAAAATCTATTAACTTCAAAAACACATAAAAAAAATCCACTGCATACATACAAATACTTAAACCTCTTCTAAGATTCAGTTTGATATAAAACATAAAGTTATAAATGTCAGGGCAATGCAACTGTCCTTATATCATAATAAAATAAAATAAAATACAAACTATTGAAAAGAAAACCTTATTAAGAAATTTTAATTAAGCATTATCATAAACATTTGTTATTATTTCTTAAATATACATAAAACCATCATAATTACAACATAAAACAGGTAATTATTTTATATAGCCTTGCAGACATTCATGACTGGGAGACAAGGTCAATAATAATGATAAATTGTCAATGATAATTTGACCCTTTTATGAAAAGACAAGGTCAGTTCAGTTGGAAAACTTAATTATATTTATGAATTAATTATACTACTACTAATAATAATAATAATAACTCTTTTTACATTTATTTTAATTCATATGCACACACACACACACACACACACACACACACACACATATATATATATATATTTATATTTATATTCATATATACACACACACACACATATACACATCAATCAGTACATACATATTTAAATTCATACAAACTGTTTTACATATTACATTAATAATAATAATAATCATCATCATCATAATTATTATTATTATATAATGCATACAAAGTGTTTTTGTTTTAAAATAAATTTTATAAAATAATTCCCTTTTTATATTGTGGACTTATTTTTCAACCTATTTACTGTCTGGGGCAGTTGTATAGAGGTGCTGAATTGTTACGAACATGCTCAACATTTCTCCATAGTCACAATCAAGTCTGAAAAAAAAACAGCATCATAGTTCAAAAGATCTTGTCCTGTGTTGCAGTCTAAGAGACGTTGTGTGTATGTGTTTGCAGTACAGCAGGAGCTGCAGTGTGGTAATTAGAGTTTGGCAGGGAGTCTGGGTGACTATGGCAATATGTAATTCTGCTCACCGCATGTGTGTACCTGCCGTGCACTTTGAGGCACATGTGAGACCAAACCTCAGACTGTATCAAAGGAAGGGTGCAATGCGGCCCTGACTACCCCTCTGGTTAAGCACACCCAGGAGGCCCTCCTGCGAGTCACCTTGCCAATGTTCCCTTGTGAAGCAACTTAAGCCTGTCGACATGCTGCTTGGACAATGGAGAATTCAAAGAGTCCAGGTTACTACACTAGAGCTGTGACTCCAAAACAAACACACAGGCCTCTGCAAATATCAACCTACCAGTATCCTTCACCTGTGCTTAGGTGCACACGCAGTTTGCAGCATGATTTTGTATTCCAAGCGTAAGACAATATGCATTTTTTAAGACAAATTTTATCTTCAGTGTGTAAAAGTTAAACCAGTTTGAAAGATATAAAAGAAAAATAGTGCTTATTTGCAATTTTCAGTTAGTGACAAAGGGTCATTTTTTAATTACATTCTCACCCTGTATGTTGTTGATAATATCAGTTATCAAAACACTATTACTACTTTATGAGACTTTACTGAACTTCAAGATTTCTTTATAATTATTATTTGCTTATTTCCCCATTTTTTTAAACATGTATGATCAAAGCAAATGGGAATGTTTACTGGAGAATCTGATCAATTTTGTATCCATTTTGCAGCCTGAATGAGAGGTCCTGCGCATTCAGCAGTACTTTGCCAGAAGTGAAAAATCGCTTGTGATGGAGGTGTAATTGCATGTAAGAGGACACTACACCCTGCAGTATCACAATAGCCTAGTGAAGGCAGACGCTACTATGTGGAACTTGTATGGAAATGTAGGCAACAGACGATCCTCCCCCCATCAATTTATATATTATTGCATTGTAAAGGTCAAAGCTAAAAAAGCCTCTCAGAGTGACTACAATTACAGATCATTTCTGGAAAAGGAGGAAGAAAGGCAAGAAAGAGCCTGAACCTTTTGTGCATTTGTTTCAGAAAGCTCTAATCTTGTCTTATGAAATAAAGTAAAGGCAAGCTGGAAACACTTGAGAGTTTATGTAATGAAAAAAACAGCAGTCACATTATGGACAGGGAAATTGGTGTGGGGTTTAAAATTGACCTAATTTTCAGGCAAAGAGTAACAGTAAACAGTACAATACATGTGTGTGCACACATGAATGGATGTACAGTACGTATGCATACACACACATACATGTGTCTGTAAATAGAGGAAACCTACATACTGTATATGTACATGCGATACTGTAAAATAAAGGACACTTTTCACATCTAGTGTGTGTGTGTGTGTGTGTATATATATATATATATATATATATATGTGTGTGTGTATGTGTGTGTGTGTGCATTTAAATACATTCAATTTTTTTATATATTTCATGTATATTATTATGAAAATGTACTCAAAATGTGTTTTACAATATTTATTAATTTAAAAACAGGTATAAAAAAAGTGTGACCTCATCTACCAGCTATGACCTTTCCGTGGGAGTTTTGTAATGGCAATAATGAATGATCACTTTAATTCTGTGATGATGTGAGTCAGGGACACCACACTGTTCAAGCAGACAGACAGCTCAAATAAGCTTTATCGCCCTCTTTATTTCTCTCTTTTATGTGGAGGGAGAGCAATAGTGGACACTTTGTTTTCATACAATTGTCCAAATCGTATCGCCTCCTTGGCTACAAAAAAAAAAAAAAAAAAAACTGCCTCTCATGACAAACAAATGACTGTTCTTTTTTCCCACTCTTACTTTTTTAACACAATGCCAGTGAAGAAATAATTAAAACGGAGAGACTGAATTGTGTACAAGGTGGACCTTCTGTTCACTAAGCCACTTTCATTTGAGAAAAGCCTTTTTTGGAAATAATATGTTCTGCTCTGCTTAAGTCTGAGATCAAATGCTCTCTCATAACGCAGGGGTAATTAGATTTCTCTATGTAAATGGCCTTTGGAGGCCATAAAGAGGAGAGGAAGGGAGATAGAAGGCAAGAGCAGGCTCTTGTTTGTTCACTGCTGCCTCCCTCAGGACATTCTGGATTCTGTCGTTTGGCATCTCATAGACTAAGCAACAGCACATCTACCACGGAAACTGTTGAGACGGCATCAAAAATAAGGGTTCTTATGGATTAGATACTCTTTAAATAAATATAAATATAAAGTATAAATAAATGCATACACACTTTTAAATATAACCATATTTTAGTCAGATGATGACCTCCATGTAGATAGATCTCATCTGTGTTTAATTTGTTTTTATCTGCCCATACGAAGATAATGGGAATAGCAATTAAATGCCTTTCATCTAAGGATTTCATCTCAGGCAATCTGTCACAAACACTATCATATAAACAGTTTAAGACCTGAGGCAGTTTTTGCCTTGTGCGATCTCCTGATAAACGAATACACAAAACACTCCAAAATTAACAGAACATTTTAATCAAATATATTAAGTAGAACATTTAGTAAACAAAAGTCTCCTTCCAAAATGGTAACTGTGTGTGTGTGTGTGTGTGTGTGTGTGTGTCTTTATTTCTGGTTCTTTGTCCCCAGTAGATTGAAACATAGAAACATATGGCTCGTCTCCGTCACCTTTAGTTAAGCCTCTCTTAATTAACTTTAAAGGGCTAATTTGCAAGCTTGACTAAGTATGTTGTTATTCTCCAACAAAGACACTTTTTATTCAGCTGTAATACAGAATGAAAACACAGAAGAATTTTTTTTTTCTTTACTTCAAATAAAGACAGTATTGAATCTGCAGTAAGAAGAAAAACAAGACAGCATCCTTTGTCTTGACTAAGATTAAGGGAGTGGTAACATCATCTCTTTTTTTTCAAACATAAACAGCAGGGGCCCATTATAATGGTACAGTTTTTAAGCCTGGAAAGATGACCATATGCCATGCTCAAGGCACCGCCGAGACAAATGTCCACAGACTACGGATCAGTGACAAGTCTCCTTGCTCTTAATGCCTTGTCAAGCCACTGTTGTAAAACAATTAAGATCCTATTAACATATTTTATTAATTGCCCTATCGGGGTGGAAACACAAAATTCATGTTGATGTCCTGACTGGGCAGGCAGCTTTTGGAGAATTGGAGCATGGCATATTTCTCACAGAGAGTGACAGCTGAAAAAATCAGGGTCAAATTACAGTATATCAGCACGGACAGCTTCACAGATTTGTTTGCCATTGATAGCAGCAATCAATTAGGGCAACCACGTCTGCAACGGCAGAAAATGCTGCAGGGACTTGTCACATAAAGTTTTTTTTTTTCTTTCTTTTTTTTTTGTGCCCCAGTCAGTCATTTGTGAGTAATTGTTACAGTTGATAAATTCAGTCACTGGGTTATGCAAAAATAAATATATAAAATAAAAACAATTCCGTTATGTGGTGATGATTATTTCACAATTATCATATCACAGCTTTTTTTCATTTCCTCTGAGTAATTGGACTGCCCCGGTGCATTATCTGATCTAAATTGCATTGCTAATTACAAAGCCCAACAGTTGAGCGGCATCAATACTCCATTAGGATTAATTAAGATTGGGAGTGACAGCTGACGATTAAGCACATCATTTGCAGTTCGACAATGCAGAGGTCAAATGATCACATTTCTTTCTTTTAATCATGATTACTGTAAGCTTCTGAATAATTCGCATCAAAATGAAGCATGCGTGTAACAATATGATTAGCTAGGACATGCTCATTCATAAACATAATACCGTGAAGGTACGAGGCAGTTTTCAAGGTTTTGCTCTGTCTAATTTTCACCCGGGAAAACATAAAGGCTTCATAATTGATTATGCGTCTAATTACAAAGCATATAATTAGTGGAAGTTATTGATAGTTCAGAATGTGCTTTTTAACCCTGAAGCTGTGTATCTACCCAGAGGAGATGTGTGTCCTTCTGATCTGACGATGGCTGACTTTTAACTAATTAGTCTGTCACACAAAGTCACAAGTTTTTCACGCCAACCTGGATTTGACAAGGTCTGTGTGTCTTTTTTTAAGCCTCTAATGGTCATATAACCAGTCAGCAGAAGTAAATTAACCTATGTGACCTTTAGGTTTATGAGAAGGAGGCAAAAACAAATCAATGTTTGCGTTACAATTTACCTACAAATTCACACGAATCTGTATCTATATAATGACTTTTAAAATGATTTTAGTGTCCTCCTGTTTAGAAGTTTTAGTGGCTTGGTGTGTGCTGTGCTTTTGAGAAGAACACTCGGAGATGTGGAATACAATACAAGTGCACTTTATCTCGCTTCATAGCCATACAGCTGTAACAGCACTTAAATGTCTAACATTAGACATTTTCAGATGCTATTAAAAAATAATAGCATCAAATCATGTTTTTTCCTCATGCCACTTTCACAGAGTGGGGTGGGAGAGTGGTCCTCCTCGACAGCGTATGCCCTCAGAGAGACTTCACGCAGGAAAGCCAACCCATTATTGTTCTCATTACAGAAACAGAATGTTAAATGTAGGTTATGGCACATATAAAGACAGATCAGATGAAAGTATGAACATGAGCTTCAAAGTTCAGTTAAGAGATTGCAGAGTTCTGACAGATGTAAAAACTGCTGTAGTGTCTGCAAATCAGGGCCGAAAGCCAAACATAAATCTGGAAGACAAAAGTTAGCAGTGCCCACACACATATACACACACACACACACACACACACACACACACACACACACACACACACATATACACACACACACACACACACACACAAGCCATTACAATGGTACTTCCAGCAAGTGCATTCTTAAATGTCACCGGGGACAGTGTGCTTTCCTAATTGTGATCATTTCCCAGCTAAAGATCAGGATCCCGTCCACAGCCACTGGCTCTCACTTTAATGGTCTCTGGTGAATGTCACAGAGAGGGAAGTGTTATATTTTACTTCACATCACAGTACTTTTGCATTGGATGTGTGAATACTAAATGCTATGTGCCTGAT
The DNA here is from genome assembly GCF_018340385.1 of Cyprinus carpio. Classification (NCBI taxonomy): domain Eukaryota; kingdom Metazoa; phylum Chordata; class Actinopteri; order Cypriniformes; family Cyprinidae; genus Cyprinus; species Cyprinus carpio. The sequence continues at coordinate 14,165,965 of NC_056602.1, forward strand.
TTGAGGGAGGGTGATTACAGTTGTTTAACATTTACTTAAACACTATCTATCTATCTATCTATCTATCTATCTATCTATCTAATACAGTAAAAACAGAAATATTGTGAAGTTATATTACAATTTAAAATAACTTTTCCTGTTTAAATATATATTTAAATAGGGAAGTCATGGCCTAATGGTTAGAGAGCAACATAAATGGCTGGCCACTACTCTGGGTGTGTGTTTACTGCTGTGTGTGTGCACTTTGGATGGGTTAAATGCAGAACACAAATTCTGAGTATGGGTCACCATACTAGACTGTATGTCACGTCACTTTTATTTTATTTTATTTTTATTTTTTTAAATATAATCTATTTTTGTCATAGCAGACCTTTCAGCAGTCATAATTACATTATTCGAAATCACCAGAAATAATTTTAATAAGCTGATTTGGTGCTCAAATCATTTTTCAGTTTCAAAAACTATTATTATTATTATTATTATTATTATTATTATTATTATTATTATTATCAGTGCAGAAAAATGAAAGTCCAACCATTATAATTTATTTATTTATTTACTTACTTACTTAGCAATACATGCAATACTTTCCATTCTTTCAGTGTGGTCTCAGACTTTTAAACAGCACTGGATATATATATATTGATCTTATAGATTATGTGCAAGGTAGTACCCATGTCCAGTCCAAATCAGTGCCATGGCAGTGATGATTTTTTATTTATCAGCTGTAAAAGACACTATAGTCATGTACATTCAAAATGGAGAGACTCCCAGTAAGCGTACATTGAGTGCTTGCTGGATGCAGTCAGTCTAAAAGTGGCTGAAAAAGTGCTGCCGGGCATACTTACCCTCCAGCTCCCTGAGGAGCTCTGTTATTATTGGTAATAAAAAGTGATAAACATGGCGTAAGGAATAGCTTGTGCCACTGTATTGCACTGTAAACTGCGTCCCTTGCGTGAGTCATCCACAGAGGTTTTTGCGTCAGATGTCTAGATTATTTTCTCCCTCTACTGTTTTTCCAAACTCACTTTGTAATGAATGATTCAGCAGTCTGTATGAGGACTTTATAGTTTCACATTTATACGTTTGGCTAAGCTCTTCACCTGTTATCTTCAGAATCATATAAAAAAACCAAACACATATCCACTAATTTAAAATATTTTCCAATGTTTTTACATATTCTTTTTCCCTAACAAACAATACTTTTTGATGTAAAAAAAAAAATTGTAACAAACAATAGTTTATCAAACATAATTTAATCAACTATACAGTATTTACACAAACAGTATTATACAATAATATCATACATCATGAAAAAATACATTAAGAATAAAAATAAAAAAAATTTTTCATGGAGCATGGTTGAGACTTGCACTTCTCTTAAGATAAAGAAATGCATGAAGTATCAACCTAATACTTAAATGCATAAACGTTCAAACTATTACTGAAAAAAAAAAAAAAATCAAGACCTCAGGTCTCCAAGACCACAAAACAAGAGGGTTACATAAAAAAGCAATTCTGACAGCTTAGAATCCTATTGGTTTAACAGTTAGCCGTGGGAACTGAATAATAAACTAGTAACATAAATATCTCTTCCCAGTGCTTTTCATACGAGAAGCTAAAAAAACTAAGGCAACAAAGTGTTTTACCATCCTCTGTCCACACTGAGTTTCTCCTCAGATTCCCCAACACAAAGAACTCATTGTTAGATGAGCTATTACCAGCCGTATGCACTGTGCCAAGGAGCATATGGCTTAAGGGGGTCATCTATAGATACAAAACGTGCTCATCAGACCCATCCCAGCTGACCTCTTCCGCTTCGAAGACAGCGTGCATCAACACAGAACTGTATAGACAGATTTTCCGAATGTTTTGGAATCTGTTTGGTGACCGGGAGTGTGAGTGTGTTTGTCTGCGAAAGAAAAGAGCCCGAGAGAAAGAGAGAGGGGAACATAATGCTCCTTGAAATGGATTTGACCTATGAACGTTAAGTGGTGTGATGCCCATTTCTTCAGAAAGATGACATTAAAGGACCTTTTTTATTGATGGTTGTGAAGAAAGGGAAAAAGAGTGCTCATAATTAAGAATCAATTGGAGGAGCAAGGAATTGAGTCAGGGGAAAATGTTAGCTGTTAGCCTCATAGCTTCCAGGCATTTCATTTTGAGAACATAAAAGGAAGAAAGAGAGTGCAGTGTTCCTTCTTAAATCCCTTTTTTTCTTCATCCTCTCTCTCACTCTCTCTCTCTCTCTCTCTCTCTGTGTGTCTCTCTTGCTTTCCTGTTTTTCCTCTTCCTCTCAAATGGTAGCTGTTCCCCCTCTTGGAATAGATGTATTACTTATGACATCCCAGTTTTCATCCGTTCACAATTTTTACATTAGAGTTAAATCTCTGCAGCTGAATTCTTACGGCTGAGTTAGCCAGAGCCCATCAAATATTGAAGCGTTCAGAGCCACTGGCAGGCAGGTTGAGGGGAGTTCACGTCCAAAAGCCAAGCTGTAGATTCACAGACATCCCAATAGGAGTGTACAACAGAAAAGAGCACTGATAAAAATTTCATTAAAATGAGACTGGTATATTGCTAGCATTCTCTCCAGCATCACTATGAAAACTTAATCTGAGTTAATGGAAAAGATATGAAAGCCTTTCTCAATTCAAAACACAAGCAGTGCATAATTTATAAATTATTGTCAGAAAAGTGATTCCGCTCTGAGATTTACTCAGCGCGAGATGGAAGACGGGCTGTGGAGATGGGAGGGGGGGAAACATTGCTCTTTTTGACCTTTGATGCCAGCAGATTTTACACTAAAGCTGTCGATATTATCAAGTAAACTGGTCATTTCGAGAAAACTGCAGCAAGAGCACTCACAGTGAGTAAATATCAACACAAGGTTACCCACAGTTCCACTCAGAGGAAAAAAGAATGAAATAAGCGTGGAAAGCAGGTGGACGGGGCTAACGCATTCTGCACCCAGCGGTCTGACAGTTGCTAAAAGCTTCATTATGTTGTCGGCACATGTAACAGTGAGCCGGCAGATTATTTTAAAAGCCTTTTCTTTTCCTCTACACTTTTCCTTTGCCTTTTTTTTTTTTTTTGGTCTTCCAATTACATATGATGCGTTTACGTGGCAGAACCCCCGTGGCTAATTCTCAGTGACAGCCGTCTCATCCTGAGGCATGCTGGGAGTGGTAGTAATGGTGTCCTGCGCCGGAAAACACTCCCCTCTAATGTAGGCTGCTCGTGTCCAGAGTGCGTAACTCTGTTGTTCCTGCACTTTTACATGGCAGGGAGCGGATGTTGATGAAGATTAGCACATGTAGTTCTCCACTCCCTGAAGGCAGACGCTACTTTATGAGCTCATTTACTCAGTCAGTACACATTACACACCTCTGTCTCTCCCCTCGGTGTCCAATAGAGAATTATGCATCTCTTTCATGAAGCCTAATGCATGCTGGCATTAGCATGTGATATCATACATGCTAATTTGTCAGGAAACATTGTTAGCATGTGTATGTTTAATAGCTTGTGTAGTTAAGTAGGAGCCACTGAAATGGAAATGTAGTTGGAATTTTTTTGGTTTGGTGCAAATAAAGTAAGTTCCTTTAGTGATGGCTAATCGTGAGGCAATGCTGACTGTAGTGGGACTTAGGGGGAGAGGGTTTTGTTAAAACAAATGGAAAGCAAAAGAAGATGCAAAAAATTCCAAATGGTTTCTAGCCCTGGTGGGTATGTGATGCAGTTACTTCCTTCTTTGGCTCTAAATGTACATGGGGGAATAAGGAGGGGAGCGCGCTTATGGAGCAGGTTTTTTTTTTTTTTTTTGGCTCAGTGGCGGGGGTTTACTCGGCTGGGCTGGTAAATGTGCTCTGAAATGGCAGGGTGAACGCTTGGCTGGGCCACCACTTATTCAGGGTGATAAAAGCATAAAAAGGCAATATGAATCTTAAATGGAGTGGGGAAGTACACAGCACAAACTTATTTGGGACAGTGCCATTAAACTCTCATCTCTCGCAGGGTGATGTCCCCAAAGCTCCCGTTTAATGTGGATAAATGGATGTAGACTAGAAACCTGCCCTTGCTGCATGCATGCTGTTTGAAGCAATGAAAATTGATGAAGGTCTCAAAAGCACGACAACAAGAGCGAGCTAAAGACATGGTGAGTGAGTGCCGGTAGGTATAAAGCAGGTAAATGGGGCTTTTCGCATGCAAACAGGCATAATTTTGCCTGGGAATGCCCTCCGACTGCACTCTGTACTCAAGGCGCTTTCCTCCTGTAAGCGATCGCAGCATAGTCTGAAAAGGATCATCCTCACCACGAGAAACATGTAGAGCAAGCCAAACAGTGCTGCTGCTCATGTTTTATTAATGCTCAAAGTTGTTCTACTGTCTCTCCATAGCTAATTATGAGCGGTGGTTAATTTATGGAGGACTAGGGGCTGTGCAGGGGAAGAGGTGTTGGGTGTCGTTAAGATCTTCCCCAAATTCATCACGGGCCCGTTATCCATTATTTAGCCCTGTAGGAGAGCACGAGGAGGAAGGGTTTTACTCTAGCGCGCATGTAACTGGGTAAAGTCATGTGGAAAAAGGTCTGGTGAGTGAGAAAAAGCTTGCAGTCCCTCAGAGTAGATGAGTTAAGGAGAGTAAAAGCTACCTTTACCCTGGCCAGGGGGAAACGGGAGGGAGGGTTCATGTGTGTATGTGCGAAGAAGAAGCGATGTGCAATGGGAGCAATTTCCCGACCTTCTGGCAAGCACTGGGGGTGATGTTGTTCATCTTTGGAAGGCTGCATATGTCAGAGCGAGCCCAGCCGAGACGCTCTGGGACTTACCGTGTTCTCTGGGTGTCCAGCAGCGGACAAAAAAGCTGTGGAGACGTCCCCGAACTGGATATGCTCACTCACTCAGCGTTACTTTACAATTCCCCTTCAGAGCCCTGGGGCTTAGCACTCTCTACCTCACTTCCCTTGTCTCCTTTCTCTCTCTATTTCTCCCTCCGTCGATTTCACAATACCACATTTTTAAAAATATTCTTGCCCTATTGCTCTCCTCCCCTCTCTCTCATTTCTCACCCATTTCCTTGCACGCTCTTTAAAACCACCTGGACTGTTTGTGTCTTTTCATTTATTCTCTATTTTTTTCTCCTCTCTTTCCTTCCAGCTAGCTGCTTACATGCCCGTCCATCGTGCTGCACTCCTGCATTTTATTTCCCTTCCTTGGTTGTTATTTTTGTTATTGTTTATGGTAAACAACTTTGGAAACCGCTTGGCAAACGTTTTGGCCTCTCATGTATTAATTACTGAGATAAAGCTGGAATGAGAGGAACACAAACACTTGTCCCACAAGCCCATTTCTTCCTCAACACCCCACCAGCAGTTCCTCTCTTTGTTTGTCTACTGCTAAAAATTCAAATTTTCACCTTGAAATCCACTGATTTTGCAAATAAACACAATCTGTAATGTCAGTAAAATAATAAAGTGTTCTTTGTGACAATTTTTTCAAAACTGACTCTTTGTATTCATATTTGTTTTTTATAGGCTTTGGAAATGTTCTATTTCATGACTCAGAACCATCACGTAAACAATAAAAACATTTTCCTACACCTATATTATCAAAAAAGTTAAAAAATAATAATAATAATAATAAAAAAAAAAATATATATATATATATATATATATATATATATATATATATATATATATATATATTTATATATATATATATATATAATTAAATCATAAACATCATTAAATTTTTGGGAAGCTGCACCATTATCATCATCATCATCATTATTATTATTATGATTATTATTATTATTTTGACAGACAAAACAATTTTAAATATTAATAAGGAGTGAAGTGAAATAATGTTATTTTCTAACATTTATATATATTTTTTCTTAATTATGTTATCAGGACAGTTGTATCACCCTGACATTTCTGATGTCCCTGCAAAAAATTTTTTAAATTGCTTATCATGGATTCACATTATCGTGTGTATTTATTGCATTTTGATTCATGAATATTCATGTTCATATTCATGTCATTGACCCTTATCATTATGTACAGCCATACTTATTATTATTATTAAGTGGTAAAATGGTTGAATACCTTCTAATTATGTCCTAATGTAATCCATTTCATTCTCTCACCGGCAGAAATCACTGCCGCACACAGAGCAGATTCAGGCGGATCGTGTGCAGTCAGCGTTCCCTGTGCTAGTGTTCTTGTCCAGGGTAGGTGCTAATGTGTGTGTAGAGTCCCTGTACTCACAAGCTCGCTGTCACGCTCAGCTGCACCTGGGCTTGTTCTGCAGGCCTGTCAAACCCCAGACCGGCCGTACGAAGGCATACATCCATGTTTAATTACAGTTGCTCTCCCTCAACTTCCCCCAACCCCCCTTTCTCTACCCCCTTCAAGATGAGACACCTCCTGAGAATCCCATATTATCGCCCTTTTGAAGTTTAAAAAAATCATTAATATTTATAGCATCCTCTCTTTCCAATTCAGAACCTGATTTCTTATTCAGGATAAGAGATAAACATAATTTATATATGTGTTTTAATACAGGTGCCTCTTTGCTCAGAATATTCTACTGTAACGATAATGTTTATTAACTGTGGCAAACATAGTAGATAACTGTAATATTCCTACACAATATAGAGCTTGTATTGAACTAATTCTGCATCCTCTTAATATGGACTGAATTTTTTAAATATTATTTTATTCCTCTCTCCTCATCTTTTTGAATTAAAGGCTAGATAAACTGTTAAGAAATTAGGAGCAATTAAGATCAATTCAGTCAGCTTTAAAGAGGCTCATAGGAGGTAGAAAGTGATGGGCTTTAAGAGATCAAAGTCGTCACCAATCATTCTGATTTCTCTTTTATTGTGTCAAGTGGAGAAAAATAAATATTAATATTTCTGTTTATCAATTTATACAGATCCGCTTTAATGATTTGATCAGAGCAAATGCAGTCTGGGAAATATCACGTCTGCCAAAGCTCACTTCATTACCAGTAAGAATGGCACAAAAAATCATATTAGACCAGTGCTGGATTCTGTGCTGTCACACTAAACAATAGAGCCATTGGAGACAGCAGGAAGGAGAGAAAAAGAGAGGGAGAACAAGAAGCACCAATGTTTTCTAACAGACATGACCTCTTTTTCTGACGTGTCACATTATGGTTGAACAGAATGTGTATCCTTTGCATAGAAAAGGTCAGGGAGATAAATCAAATTCTGCATCCTTGACTCTTATAATTCATCACAGAGGAAGAGGGGTCAGCCAATGAGTCTAATCAGATTCTTCTCTTCACATAAGATAAATATGCCAAGGAAATCTGTGGAAAAAAATCATGGTTTTATAGTAAACATATACATCTTATTAAATAAGTGCAATAGTAGGCCCTACCGCAGCATAGTCATCAGAGAGTGTTATTTTTTCAATTTTTTACACATTTTGGTGTAAACCAAGGGACTAATTTACCCACCAGGTCCAAGTGATGTTTGTTGGCACAGTGACATTTGTGCTTGTTAGATAATATACCATGATGCAACACAGTGAAACCCAGCACCTCTCCCAACTAAGGGAGCCACTGAGACAGTGCCAAGTCTTGTGTGCCTGTTTGTTGTAAAGTGTCAGTATTATTGCTAGGATATCACAAACCTGCTGTGTTTCTAATTAGGCCACTATTTATTCTGTGCAAAACTACCCAACACCCTCATTTAGTCAAGTGATTATTACAAAAATACTAAACATAGGTACAATACCTTTCACAACGGGACAGGTTAATTCTTAATTAACCACAGTGCAGCTTGTGCCACTGTGTGCTGTATGTGTGAGTGTGTGTATATGTGCACACTAAGATTTCAATTAGTGTTTGTAGAAGCATGTGGGTCCCCCTATTCCCACTTTCCTGTCCTCCCTCCCTCCCTTAACAGAGAAGTTCTGACTTCCTCTTGCGTTAGTGAACCTCTCACAGTGACTGATCACGAGAACAGGCAGAGGTTCCGCCATCCAGACAGACATCACACCTCTCCCACACGCTGCTAATTAGAGTTCATTATTTATACGCTTTGATTTAGCCCAGCTCCTCTCTGCATCAGGTGCCAAATTATTCCCTGCTTGTTCTACAAATGAAAGAAACCAAACAGACTGATTGATACTGCTGCTTTCCCTTCTTTTGCCTTCATTAAGACTGAAAATCAAAGCCTTCAGAAGTTGATTTCATTACCAGCACACCTTCAATCAAAAACACTAGATGTCTCTTAAAAAGATGTTGAAAGGCAAAGAGAGACTTTTTTATCCATAATTCTTCCTTTCTGAAAAAAAAAGAAAAAAAAAAGTTATGTTTCCTTTAATATTGTTAAAAATAAATAAATAAATAAAACACTAAAGGGCAAGACGTCTATTAAAACAACAGCAGGCCTTATGCAGCAATGTCTTACCATATATTCCATGACTAGGCCCACACAGAATATGTATTTACAATGGTAAAAAAAAAAAAAAAAAAAAGCTGACCTAGACTTGTATTGGCAGCTGAAAGCATAAACACATTACCAAAAATATTTTTAATATACATATGAGGGGTTGGGTAAAGTGTAGATTTTTTATGAATGATGAGCTTTACAATTCTCCACAAATATGTTTGTGTTTCTATGCTCTCTGGCAAATTCAGGGGCAAATTCACCAACCACTTGAACTAAATTATTATTTACTATAGCAAACTTCACATTAACCGGGTGCTAATCCAGTCACCTAATGTCTGACACTTGTTTTGATTATGCAATGTGACACTCACATTTAGCGTTGTGTCACATGCAAATACAAATTACAGTTATTGCCACTATCTTGTCTACACTGGATACAGTATACAGATGTGCGTTCACTTTCGGGCACAGTCCACGCACTTGAGTCTGTCGTCAACAGGGCAAATGGAGTGAAAGAACTCTCACTTTGACACATTTGGTATGAACAGCTCGTTCGCATCTTTGTATAGATATTAGAAGGATCCTAGAGTAAGGAACAGGATAGTTTATAGTTAATGGCATCCCAGATCGTGTCAGAGGATTTTGTTTTGTAAACGAGGCACAGTGTCATGAAGAGTTCACAAAGAAACAAACATTTAAAGAAATAAAAAACAACAATATATCACACCACAACAATCACAAAAAATAAAAACGCGTCATTTAAAAACTTTCTGTATGAAATGGCCATTTTATAAATCATAAAAGTTGTCAAAACACTCACATGAAATAGCAAAGGGTCATTTATACTGTTTCCTATGCAATGACATTAGCCAATCATAACAGTGACAGATTAATTACAAGTCTTAAAGGACACACCCCTTAAAACAGGTCGTTTTAGACAGAGGGTCAGAATAAGGGTTGAAAATAAGCGTTGAAAAATGTCATGTCATGACCCCTTTATTGAAGTAGACAGAATAATCAGAAAAAAAGGCCAGACAATGTGCTGATTATTTACTAAGTCTTCGGAAAAAAATATTCAGGCAACTGTTCATAAAATCTTAACAGACAACACTGCTGTTCTGTGTGTGCACCATCTAGTGCTTCACACTCCAGGCCAGTAGATGGCAGAAATGCATGAACCTTTTACACTGGTGTATAAAAGCGCCAGAAGAAGTGTACATTTTCTACTTGGAAGAAGAGATTCCTCAAATGATGATCTAGTGATGGATAAGAGTATTGCACTAACCGAGCATATATAACACTTTTTAGAACCGATTTACTGGATTACAGTTAAAAATTTTAGAGCCAATTTAGAGCGTATCTCAGATTGTAGTCTGCTGTTAAAATGTGTGCAAATAAATGACCCAGTGGGCACAATTCATTCTTAGCCATATATGAGTATGTTAGATTGAGGATGATAAACAGAAAAGTGGGGGCTAAAAGGAGAGTAAAAATAAGATTAACCATTGTTGACTATCCTGCCATATGCACGGCCACTTATTTCAGATGAGCACTGGGGGAAAAGAGAGAGGGGTAGGACAGGGTAAGGAATGCCCCATGCGGACAGGATATTCATCAGTGCTGACCCACATTTAGGCCAGTGGGCTTCATATTCCATAATTACCACCAACCTGCCATTGTTTTACATTCATGGGAACAGGGCAGCTCTGTGACTGCTTGTGTCCCATTTGTTAAAGTCATCCTGTTCTCATCCTGGCTCACTCATGTATATGATGAAATGATAATTTGACATTCAGCATTAATCAACTCATGATGTTTTAATTTTATAAACATCAACTCATAATTGTCTTCATGTGCTATTGAAATTTACTTTAGGATTGTGGGGTCCCCAGTGCTGAATGTGTAAATTGAATAATAGCAATTTTATAAACCTATATTCCCTTCAGATTATTTTAATGTTCCTTAGACTTGGAGAAAAACTACCAAGTATTCAGGTACAGTGTTTTCACAAATTAGAATTTTAAGCTGATGATACACTGGGCAACTTTTTAAGCAATTTTGCCGGACAACTTTTTTTGAGCAATGTTGCTTGGCCACTTTCCCATTGATGATACTTTAAAGGGTTAGTTCACCCAAAAAATTAAAATTATGTCATTAATGACTCACCCTCATGTCGTTCCAAACCCGTAAGACCTCCGTTCATCTTTGGAAACACAGTTTAAGATATTTTAGATTTACTCCGAGAGCTTTCTGTCCTTCCATTGAAAATGTATGTACGGTATACTGTCCGTGTCCACAAAGGTAATAAAAACATCATCAAAGTAGTCCATGTGACATCAAAGGGTCAGTTAGAATTTGTTGAAGCATCGAAAATACATTTTGGTCCAAAAATAACAAAAATTACAACTTTATTCAGCATAAAACACTCAAACGGGTCTGTTGTGAGCGCGTTCACAACACTGCAGTGATGCCGCTGACGTACGACGCTGCTGACATGTTATCTTTGTTATTGGGCGCACCAGAAAACACGTCAGCAGCGTCATACGTCAGCAGCGCCATGAACGCACTCACAAAAAGACCCGGAAGAGAAGAAAATGCTGAATAAAGTCGTAATTTTTGTTATTTTTGGACCAAAATGTATTTTCAATGCTTCAACAAATAATTAATGACATAATTTTCATTTTTGGGTGAACTAACCCTTTAAATCGGTCATGGGCCCTGTGTCTCACCTTGTTGCCTGTTGATGCCAACTTTAATCAAAGTTGCCCAGCAAGGTCTAATACAAAAAACTGAAAATGTACTACAATCTGACTATTACATCACAAAAGGGAACTTAAAGAAACATCTAAAAGGCTAAATCTTGCAGTAGATATAAAAGTCATGAGCAAACAGGTGCGCTTGATCAGGAGGAGTTGAGAGTCATGGCAATAGGAACATTTCTCTTTGAGAAACTGCAGAGCACCGTACCAGCCCACATACCGAAGTAAATCCTGTAACCTCTCCGTCGGTTTGAAGTTTTACTCCGTCTCACATTCTCACCCAGCGGCCCCTGCCCTGCAGGTCTACTAGACCTAAATATAACTCACCCATTAAATTACAGCAACTCTAACATTGATCCCTCCATAGTCCAGCTCTGGGATCACTGCAGACTCACCTCTCGCTATTTAACTCATCACCACACTGAGCGCTAATACCCCTGAACCTGCATCGGTTTCACACCTGAATTCCTCCTCCCACCAAATAGAATGATCACCCCCCTGCACCAAAACAGAGAGATCCTTCCAGGAAGTCTGTTTTGATACAGGTTACCATAGAAATGAATCAGTGTTGCTCTCTTCTGAGAGCTTGTTATGTGCTGCTGTATCAGTGATGTGTTTTTTTTTTTTTCCTCTGGCCCCAGTTCATCTGTCAAACCGGGTTTTTCTCCTTCAAAAATAATGATGGCGCGCAGAGCAGAGGGCCTGGCTCAGGCAGCGCCTCGTTTCAGGTGGCTCTGCAGTGTGCAGATTGCACTCCTCAGGGGTCTGCTGCCGTGGAAATGGCCCCTGACATGAACAGACACAAACAAGCACTCACTACAAGTGCTGCTGGGGCTTATTTAGCCTTAATCAATATGGCGGCTGGGTTGTACCTGCTTGTTTTCCAGCGCTAGTCAGGAGAGAGAAATGTGCTAGTGATAGACAAGGAATGCATGCATGTGTTTTGTCAACATTATAGAGCCACTGCAAGAACTGAAATCTTCTTCACTTGTGAGCTGTTTTCTAAAGGTCCTAATATACAAGCAAAATCAAAAAATGAAAATGGTGTGATGTAATTTGAAAATCAGGCCAAAATTAAGTTTGTTTCAGGAGTTTGAAACAGCCAAAAAAAAACCCAATCTGATAAACACCTTTGAACCACCATTGGTCCGTGGTGATTATGTAATTGGTAGATCTGCTCTAGGGCTCTGCGTCGGTGCTTTCTTTGATGTGGAATTCTTCTCCAGTTAATTTCTTCTGTTCAGTCCATCAAGGTCAGATGCAAAGAAAAACATGAACACACTGGACAGCTGCTTTATAATAGAAAATGAAGTTGCAGCTTGAATTGCAGTGTTGAGAGGTTCGCAAACATTATACTGCTGTATAAGCTCAGGTATTTCAAACTTCTTTTTACCTCTAAATTAAGAACAAAAAAGAATGAGTATATCAGAGCCTTAATTCCACCGTTTTATGTGAAGAACACACAAATTGCACAAAGTTGTAATCTTGCCATGAAATAAGCCGTTTACTTGAGAACTGCTTCACATGCTGTAGCTATAAGCCATGCGAAGGGAGTCCTGAAGAACCTGTGTAGCCTGCACTGCTAGTGGTGGAAGCCTCAAGCAAGCGTTTGCTACGGGAGCTGGAGGCCACTGAAAAGAAAAAAACGTTATTATTAGCGTGAAGGAGCGCAAGAGATGTGACGGCCTGTGCTGCAAATGGAGGCAGCCTCACATTTACTTCAGCTGCTGTAGCTGTAGCCCACGGGAAGGGGGCGGGGTTTGTGACGACCTGAAGAACCTGTGTAGCCTGCAGTGCTAACAGAGGCAGCCTCATGTTAGCATCTGCTATGGGAGAATTGGGAGTTAGAAGTAACAGTGGTTTTAGAAGTAGCAGCGGGAAAGACTGAGATGTAAGGGCTTGTGTTGCAAGTGGAGGCAGCCTCATGGTTGCTTCAGCTGCTTTAGCTGTAGGCCGCAGGAAAGGGGAGTGGTTTGTGACATTTGAAGGGAAATGCCTAAGTAGCCTGCAGTGTTGCCAATTTAGCAATTTTGTTGCCAGATTTAGCCACTTCTCAGACTACCCTAGCAACTTGTTTTCCAAATCACATCAGGCTGTCAGGAAGCTGAACTCCCTCCGACCTATCCCCCCCCCCCCCCCCATATGTACGTACGTAAATGTGGAAGAACTGACAATAAAGCAGACTTGACAGCTTCAAATTTAGCTGTTTAAAAATGTATTTGCCAACTTAGCATCTTTTAAGAAGTGATAATGCTAAAATGACATGGAAAGAGACATGACATGCATTTTCCTCTTAACCACACAAAGAAGAATGTTGAAGCTAGCTAAGTGACACATCAGCTAGAAACTTTAAGAGAGGTGCCTAGCAATACACACATCACATGTGAATTAGGCTGCTAGTTGCACTTGTTCGATAATAATTGTTTCTTTATGATACACCTTATCTATTAGTTTGTGCCTATAATTGTTAATCATTTAGATAAATAGTTGAACTTATTTTCTTGAAAATCTTTCTTGTGCGGGGCAATGGTTGTCGATCGAGGCGAGTTCGGGGCCTTGCGAGCTTGCTCGAAATATTGGCTGCCCTGCTGGAGTGGATTTAGGAGTGAGGTTGGCTGATTGCAGGGAGTCGAATATCTTAGATTATACAGAACCGCTTTGTTTGAAAAAAAGAATTTTTGTTTAAAAAATATATGTAATTGAAAAGTAATAATAAATACAAAGGTTTTAGTGAACAGAAAAGCTTGGGCTTGCAGTATTGATTTGGAGAGAAGTGGTTCTTGAGGTAAAAAAAGTTTGAGAACTACTGCTTTAGGTAAATGCAAGAACAGTTCTACGGGAGTAGAATTGAACATTATTTTAATATTATTATTTTAAATTAAAAATTAATTGAATGCAATATTATCCCAACAAGCTTTTTTATTTATTTATTTTATATGTATTTTATTATTTATTTATTTTTCACTTGGTAGATCTCATTGAGTTTCTCATTTAAAAAGTAGATCCCCACACAAAAAAAGTGTGGGCACCCCTGGATTAGAGTTACATAGGAAAACAAGGTTAACCATAGAAACATAGGCTCATAATCTAGGATTACAGTTTTGTATGATTGTATAATCATTGGTTCTTCTCATGTTTTAGGTTCACTGTGTTCAATATACATCTAAATTAGATTCTGACTTTATTAACTCACCGGTTCTCATGTTGTTCCAAAGACTTTTTGTTGACATTTGTTTGAATCACATATATTTTTTAATAAAACCTCTGTCCCTCTATAAACCCATTTCCCCAGATGTGACCGCTCTAAAAAGTTCATGAAGTGATCATAAAAGAAATCCATATAAATCAAGCTGTTTAATCCAAGTTAAAGTGATTGCTTTATATAATGGTATATAATGTAGCCTTTTATTTACGTATAAACATTGACCAACCCACATGCATAAAGCACATCAAACTTGGGTAAACGGAAGCTCAGACGTCGTCTTGCTTAGAGAAATGTTAGAAAGGTATTTTCTTATGAAATATCTGAAGTGTAAAAATTTTGGTGGAATGGGCTTTCAATTGAGGGACAGGAATCTCTCTAAGATATAATTTTAAATATCTTAATTTTGGTTTCAAAGATGAATTAAGTCCTGTGGGTATGGAACAACATGATAAGTGATGACAGAATTTTTGGGTGAACTAACCCTTTAATAAATTCAGTTAGCATTAGCCATGTACATCACAGCAAAATGGGTGTGTGGACTAAATGGGTTTCTTTGAGCGGCTATAATACTGCCAGTTTTACAAAAATATCTAGTGTACCTCTAAAATGTAAACTAAATTAGCTGACTGCTTTAAGTTGAGTCAGTCTAAGCAGTATTGATTTTTTCATTTTGCTAAAAAATTTAACAACTGTTAAATAAAATACATGTAACAGTCCAAAGGTCTTTCTTAGCCCACATCCCTCAACATTGGTCCAAGGTAAAGAGGTCAAGAGTGGGGTCAGGGTTGAGATTCTACAGAGCACACAGTGGGATGATAAGGAGGGTGCATGGCCTCCTCTGGGCTCCAGGGCAGGTGAGAGTGCTCCAGGCAGAGGCCTATGAGTGGAGACAGGTCTGTAACCATCCAACTCTCACTGTAGACTCAGAGCAGGTTTCCCCTGTGGATCCCTCCGGCCAAGCCTGCCCTACATCTTCCATCACACACTCCATTATAATTGAGCGGAGCCATGAGGCTTCCCCAGCCCCAGTGCTTTCCCGGAGCGGAAGCTTTAAAACCTATATTTGCATTTTTTATTGTACGAGAACTTTACAATTGTACAATAGGCAGTAAAGGTGCCCAAAGCACTGGGATTATTGTGATCAAGGAGCAGTTTTCAAAGAACCAGTTCTGGGGAAAAAAAATTATAAGCAAACGAGATCTATTCAGAGATGAGCAGTGGATGCAGAGAAAATAGGATGTGATTATTTGCAAAGTTTCTTGGTTAATTTGTTGTGATTTCTCCTGCCCTGATACTCACACAAAGCCACTTGATCTTCACTACAGCTCCTTTAAAGGGAAAATTACAAGATGATTGGTTTCATAACAGATAAATAAGGAGGAATAGAGTGTGGCCCCCTCTCCACAGTGGCTGTGCTAATTGGCGCAGTATGTTGGTTTGATGTGGTGAGAGAACGTCTGGGGCAGGGCAGGCGAATGACCTAAAGAGGCAACCAGTCGAGAACTTCGTTCTCTCGCTTACTCTCTCTCTTTTTCTCTCTCTACATCTACTTAGCCAGTGTTCTGTGGCTCCCTGCGCCTTTGTTGGGCTTGTGAAGTCAAGGTCTTCTCACCTGTCTTAATGATTTCTCTTGCCTTTACAAGGAAATTAATTAATATTCCAGCAAGCAAACACTTACTGGCTCATTAATCAATATGTGTCAGTTTCTGCCCATAATAAAAATGTACTTTGCAAGATAATTAATTTCCTTTCTTCTCTAGACTGCCCATAGCTCTAATACTTGACACGTGTAGAGTTAAAATAGTCAGAAAGCTAAAGATACTACTCCTTCCTGTAAAGAAGACCAAAACAAGTCATATTTAAACACGGTCCACCTCTTGCCATCCCAGATGTATATGACTTTCTTTTATCCGCAGAACACAAGTGGAGCTTTTTAGATAATTTAGATTTATAAACTGCAATATGGGTCTCTCAAAAAGCTTTAAAAACCATGCAAAACAAACTTGACAGTAATCTATACAACCCCAGTTGATGAGTCATTGTCTTCTGATGTAAAATAAGCGTGTGAAAAAAATACCAACATTTTAAACATTTTTAAACTATAAACCATTGCTTCTGGTCAACTGTGATGAAACTTGCGCAAAAAGTGACTGTCCTCTGTGCTTTCACATCACTTCTCGTCCAAGTTTCATAATGCACTTTGCATCGCGCTTCATAACTCAACGATCATGTCAAACACAATGTTTTTAAAAATATGTGATGCGTGAAATTTTTTTTTTATTCTTACAGCAAAAACAATAAACAACTTTTTAATAAACTTTTTTTTTTCATCAGAACACCTTTATTTATTTATTTATTTGTCTTTTTTCTTTTGTCTTGTCTATGTTACAAAAGCAAACACTTGATGTAGCAAAGCAAGATATGACCACATCAGCTGAGGGTGAATGATGTAGGCTAATTATTTCTTGTAAATTTGGACATTGAAGCACCAAGTGTTTATGTTTTTATGGCCATAATGTAGTTTTTAGTGAGCTGATGGTCCACATCTCTAAGCTAAACCTTCTGGAAGGAATGGCATTTATCTACCTCCTCACTCTTCAAATAGTCATGTGAGCGCCAGCGAACCTGGCCATACCAGGCCTCATACTGTGCACTGACCTACTCCTACGGCCAACTCAGGATCAGGAGAGAACAGTGGAAAATTAGATTTCTAGTCAAGCACTACTTACACTGTCCTTCAATAACGATTACTCCATCTACGCCTCCTGGAACCCACCTCCAGCCCCTCACATCTCCAGCACAGATGTGCAAAGATTGCCACAAACAGTGGCCTCAACTGTGATAGATTTTCACAAACAGCCTTCCTGGTGTTTGGCTAAGCACTGTTTGGGCAGATGTCAAGAAGCATAATTTCATTGGAAAGGTCATACCCCATACCTGCTGCCAACTGGGTTCTGAGCAGTGTTAGCACCCTGGGGTGAAGCAGGGCTCTGAGACGGGAAACTGAGCTCTTCTCAGTAATGACGAGCAGCTAGTTCTGACCCACCACTCTTATTGTTAGCCATGGTTTGCTTAGGAAAAGCTGACTATGTATCGCTAAAAAGTCCAAATCAAGAAATTTCTGTCTGACAAGAGCTCTCATACAGCAGTGAACTCTAGACAAAACCTAACTTATTTTAATTCCAAAGTATTTTGAGTAAGTCATGGTAATATTTTGTTTTTTTTTACTACAGCTGTCACTATTACTTACTCAATGAAATGCTTTGCTCAAGGGGAAAAAAACACACCATGGCTACTTTCTTGCTGGATGAAACCAGCCAACCTTTCAGTCACACTTGTAATCCAGCTAAAAACATGGTCTTTCAGTTGTACTTCTTTAGTAAACAATTAAGGTTAGAATAATTTGAATAATTTTCCCTCAGCAATCACAAGGCAAATTAGCTCCACAGTTCATGCACAGAATGTATTCCTTGTTAAAAATTAATGACGTTCTTGAATTCTATGGACATTAATAACACTCACTATTAACATCTCTGCACCTTCCTCTTGTATCTAGACTTGCTGCGTCTCCTCATAAAAAGGAAACAAATGTAATTTAGTGCTACACATCAAATATTAAAACTGTTATCTGTAAAATAAATAAGTAGAAAGACCAATATACACAAATTTACAAAACAGAGACATGGCATGGAATTGAAAAATAAATGAGGGTTCATCTGACATACTTAAAAAATGATGTACAATGAGGCAAAAACTGCTCGGGGATATTTTGATGATCAAATTATTAATGAGTATTAATCTTATTATTTATGAAGCCAAGAGTTAACTATTTATCTGAAATGAATGCATACAGCATTGGTTTCCATAGCTCAGCACTAAGGCTGTTTTTCTTTCGGAATAAGTAGCCGTCAGCTGTTATATGGAGACTTGAGTTCTGCTGCTCATGACTGTGTAAATGTCAATATCTCAGAAGGTGATTTTACGGTTCATTCAAGCACTGATAAGAAATCATTACACTTTTTAAGGTTATTGACAGTTTCCAAGAGGCATTTAATGCATAAAAAAGCATTTTTTTGCAGTTCGTTAGTTTTGTGCATCTTAAATTGACTCGTCAGGACACTTTTTGCATGGGTCAGCAAGCACATCACAGTGAAACCACATGACTTTTTAATGGCTGTGCTATAGTTAATATCCTGCTTTTCATTTTTACGTGCTCCTCAACTGCTCAAAATTGCATTGGTGTTTTTGAAACATTATTCAGAAGCCAGTGACATGAAATTAACCTTTACACTGAGGAAAATGTTGAGAAGTGTAATTCAAAACATGATAAATTTTTTAGAATTAATATTGCCTTGGCCGTCACTGTGTGCTTTTGACTGCCTCTATCTACCTTTTACAATTTAAAAACAACTGATGCATTAAAGCACTTAACCCCATGCTTCATCGTTATGGCACTCATCAGATGAGGTTTTTTAGGGTTAAAAGATGTTTCTGGGAGGGCACACTTTGTACAATTATTCCCCCTGTCCCTCCATCCTCCCCTCGCCCCCTAGCCTTGACATCCTCCGTCTGAAATGCACTAGGTGTTAACACCTACAGAGGCGAGAGGAGTCAAAGAAAAAAATCCTGCAGGTGCCCTGTGGGCACCTTTCAAATTAAGCATCTGGCTGCTGTGTCTTATGTGCAGTTTTGAAACATTAACAAGACCTTTGAGAGAAGGGAATGGGGAGAGAGAAGGGTGAGGAGAAGAGTGTAGAACATAGCATGACAGTCTTTAATGATTTATTGAACAGATACAAATTATTTTGGCCCTGGACTCTACTGTTTGGTGGAAGTCAATGAGAAGGCAAGTCAGGGCATGCCATGGGCATTCAGCAGGGCTGAGAGAGGCGTTGTGTGATCAAGAAAGAGAAAAAGAGTGCAGGAGATTGGTAGAGAAAGATGAGGTTGACAGCGTGAGACCCAGAAAGATTTACTCACTTTGTATGCTGCATGCGCTGTTCAGTAATGCAGGATGAAGCAAGGACAATAATACGGTATACATGAATCTCAAATACATGTAAACTTCAAGGTTATGTGTATGTCTATCCTGTAGTCTTGTTTTTCAAAAGTGTCCCAAGTTGAACTATAGGAAAAAAAAAAAAAAAAAAAAAACTTTGCAGTAGCCCTAAAATACATTTGAACACTTTTTCACTTAAAGTATGAATGTCACCTTTACATATCAAAATATTAAACATAGTGTCTGCATTTCCTTACCTCACTTTAATTTTTCTGAGAAATGTTTGCAATGACTTTAAGCAACTGATGTCAAAATGATTTTTTAGTGCATCCATGAATTTTGTTTTAGCAAAGCACAGTTAATCACAACTTACCACCATCATTTGACAAAATAAAAATATGTTTTGTCACAATTGAAATTTTATCATTTGAAAATAGATACCTTTTCTTAGGGATGCACAATATATTGGTTCCCTATTGGTTATGAGTCGATATAGGTATCAGTCCTTATTGGATATTTAACTTCCCCTAAGGATTTTGTCATCATCTAATGCTAAAATAAAGTTGATCTTTAAAAAATATTTAAAAATAAACAATCAATGTATTATATTGAGCAAAACTCAAAATAATCAATTATAACACTGCATGCTAATATATTTATACCTACATTTATTTGTACCATTTTTCGTTTTTTGGCATTTCTTAAATTAGACTGAATTTAAGATTTATTTTATATTCCATAACATGAAAGTAATTATCTATGTATTGGTATCAGTCACAATTTGGCAACTGTAAAACACAATGCAATGTGCAATTAAAAATAGCACTGGAGAATCAAGAATCAGTTCCTTCATATTAACACAGTACATTGGAATGTACATTTACTGCCTTTTTTAAGATTCAAGGTCTATCATAATCCATGTCAGTCAGGAAGATTTTTTCAAATGCGCTGTTAGTGCTAAAGGGTATGGGAGGGCTGCTCGCTGCAACTGGATTTTCAGTTAATTTTGTTTTGAGGAAGGCAAGTCGATGTTGCAGAACTCCGCTTGGGCTCATTGGTAAATCTTACCACCAATTTAGCGTGGATGACCACTGAGATCTGCTGAGGCCGGACGCTTCGGCAGCGTTAAATATTTTCTTTGAAATGAATAAGTGCACTTTAAGCTCTCTGTGGTATGTTAACCCCAGTAAGCACTTTTCAAGAGCCGCTGATGCATGAACGAAAGGTTCTGAATTAATTTGTGCATCTAATTTGCACTGATGGAGTAATGGAGACGTTCTCTCACTTCAAATCGTCTCAGCCCTAAGATTTCTAGTGACACATGGACCTTGGTAGCAAGATTTCCAAGTGACACATAAACTCTGACATATTGGTAGCAACAAACCATTTGTAGTTTTCATTAAAAAAAGTCATGACTGGACTTGTTTGTCTGCAACAATACATCGCACTATGTAGTTAATCAGCGAGTTATACTGTTGTTCAGGAAAACTGGTCAGAAACATGTCATATAAAAAAGCAAAATTACTGTTTTTTAATCACAAAAATCACAAAAAAATATATATATTTTGCTTTTTGTTTTTACAAGTGTTTGGTCACAATTTAAGATCCAATTCTCACTATTAACAAACCACTACGACTTTTGCCTCAATAAACTCCTAATTTGCTGCTTCTTAATAATAAGGTTGTGTTAAGTTTAGGTATTTGGTAGGATAAGGGATGTAGAATGTGGTCATGCAGAATATGTGCTTTATTACCACTAATAAACAGCCAATATTTTAACAATAGGCATGCTAATAAGCAACTAGTTAATAGTGAGAATTGGTCCCTTATAATGTGTTTTAATTGTATACGATACATTTTAATAAAAAGATAAACATATTCAGTCCCCAAACAAAAAAAAAAGAAAGAAAGAAAGAAAGAGCTATAACAGATAATCTGATCATTTCCAAAATAACTGTTTACCTGAGATAAGTTTTTATCCACACTGCTCAGTTTTTCACTACTTATGAGCCGGTGGTACTTACACCCTCCATTGCGTTGCACATCTTCACAGCTCTATTCTACTATCTACCATTAAGTATAATGAAGTACAAATGTTGATCTAACCTCTCTCTCTGTGGCTTTGCGCTACCCTTTCACCATTTACAACTGATGAGTAAAATGCGACTAAGACAGAGAGGCTACTTGGTTAATTAAGAGGTTTAGACAAAGAAACTCTCTGTGCTAAATTAACCTCTTGTCTTGGGGTATGTTCTTATCATCTATGCATGATTAACTTGCATTGTAAAACATCTAGCATAATTCACCGTGACAACATTCATTACACTAAGTCTTTACAGTAAACAACTAATGATACCTGTGCTGGGTCAAAATTTAAATAAAAAATTTACTCCAATCAGAAGGTAAAAGAACTTAAAGTGGTCTTATAGATCACTGACAAATACAGTAGTAGTGTTGTATTAGCAATTAAAACACTGTATGCATAAGTCACTTTAGTTTATAAGTCACCGGGGGACAAACACATCAGCTAAATGAGCTGCGAGAAGGACGAGGGGAGTCCCACAGCACTAGTTACCACTTTCAAATGACAGGAGCTGAAAACTAAAGACTGCCTCAAGGTCACACCCATACAATTTTTAACTAAGATTTCTTTGAAGCAATAAAAAGTCTGAAAACAGAAATATCTATGCTGTCTGAGGACTCTTTGCTCAGCTTGTTGTTTACACCTCATTTTAACCACTATGATAGAGGGACTTGATGTCTCTCATAGGCTCATCAAATCACTCTTATTTCTCTGAAGATATACTTTCTCTGATATCATTACCCCTGTGAAAATTAAATTAAAAAAACCACATAATAAATTAGAGCTATTTGATTCAGATGCAGCTTTGCCTAGTGGTTGTCAAATCCCTTCAGAGATTGTCATTTTGAAATAAATAGTCAGAAACTTTTTTTTTTTTTCAGGAACTGCTATTTTCTTTGGTTTTGCTCTAAACTTTAGAATAAATAATATTTTAATTTCCCAAGAACATGTATTAAGAATATTCTCAAAGATTGTAAAGACAAAACTTAAAAAGAATTTGAATTCTGCCTGGAAAAGAAAAAGTCCTTAAAACTCATTGTTAAAAAACTTAAACTCCAACTTTTCCCCATAAGTAAGACATTTAAAGAATATATTAGATTGTTTTAAATATTAGCATTCTAATCTAATGGGTACTTTCCGTGACACCACAGTGATGAATAAATAATTATCTTTACACAGCATGTTTAAAAAAATATTATACACAAAGGCCCCTCAAGCCAGTCACAACGAGAAAAAAAATGTTGACGCTTTATTATGATTAAATGGTAATCTAATACAACACAGATAACAAACAAAGCCTGCTATTTTTGTCTTAAAATATTTGAGAAATTCTTTCTAAATTTTTTAAAGAATCAAACTTAGGTAAGTTCTTACACAACTTCTTAGGATCTATATTAAAAGGGGTCATGAAAATGGCCGGATGATCTCTCCTGAAAGGCTTGCTAGGCATGTGATCTCAAGATGGCTATACGCTGATAGAGAGTCCATGTATAAATCAGCTTTTCTTTAAAACAGTCATTTAAACTAATATCATGTGAGCTAACCTCATAAACAGATATCCTAAAACTTCTTGCATATACTTTTTTCAATGAGGAATAAAATACAGAGACCACCTTAAAATAAGGGATCCCATTTTATTCCTCTTTCAGCCAGTGTATTTTGGTGTGGAAAAAGTATCAAAAGCGCCTACATTTTCCTTATGCGCACATGTATAAGTATATAAAACTCATGTTTTAGTGCGGGTGCTGCATACTCGCTGACAGAAAAGCAGCTACTCATGACTAAAACTTAAGTGCAGAGAGAATAAAGAAGCCAAAGTAGCAGACAGTTTAATAAAGATTCTGGGGATAAAAATGTGAGTCCAGCTTATGAAATTTTAATTTGGCTTTTAGGAAAGGGCTGAAAGGAGGTATTATTAGCAAAATTTAAAAGCAGCTTTTGATGGAAACGAGCAGTCCATTTAATAACTCAGCTTAACGTAGGGTGCATTTCCAGCTGAGTGATTTTTAAACATGAGGGAGTCTGTTAACAGCAGTACTGTAGTATAATTGCTGTGTTGTTGCAAATAGCAACTTCCCACACAATGGTTATGAGGGATATATCCCTATTCATAGAGGTGTTTCACAGATTAACACAGAGATCTTGTACACACAATGATAATATCCCAAACGTAGTGCAGCTGAAAATGAGTTTACCTAGCCTTATAAAGTGCTCAACTTAAGAGCGAAGAAACAATATTCCCCTTTCAGTGTTTCACCGCTCTCCTCCACACCCTCCTTAATTAGCACAAAGGGATTCCATGAAAGCTTCTGCTCAGCGAAATTAACCAAAGATATATGAATAAAATATATTTTCAGTCTTCTGATGTACTCTAACATTTTTTTCTTTTTTCTTTTAAATCTTACCTACTAACGGGGTGGCATCCGTAATACGACGAATGAGCATCAAAGAGGAGGAGGGGGGAGGAATGGACTATTGAAGGTTTTGTTTAGTTAAGAGGAGGTTTATATAAGAAATCAGGTTTAAGAGTGTGACTCTTGATTGAAACGTCTATGAATTTGATTTTTTGTTATTTTTATTTTATTTTATTTTATTGCCGATTATATAAAGGAAAAATCCATTATCACGCTTCTTTCCCTGTGTTCTCTTGACTTTTTTTTTTTTTTTTTTATTATAGTGCACATCATGTCTCTCACCACACAGTGGTTGTTCAGGAACCTGCCTGACGTAGATTTGTGACATTTGCGCCATAGTCTAAGATGAAAGGTGCGTCTGCGGATGAATGGAAAGCCCGGAGGACGCCGTGTCTGTCTAGCGGAGCATACGAGAGAGGCCCATTTGTAACGAGCGCGCAGCGAGCTGAGATAAGCTGAGGTGAGAAGTGTGTCGTTGAAGAAAAAGGGTGCTTGTCATCAACAGATTTATGGAGAAAGAAAGATACATCTCACACAAGACAGTGGGGAGGAACGTGTGATACCATTTGTCCCAGATGAAAAGTTTCTTCTTTTTCAAACCTCACTGGAGATATGATCTGTGGCTTTTGGAGTTGGGGAATAGAATTGGAGTGGGGTGCTGGGGTTGACTGCCTCATTTATGAGGGGGGAGGATGATAATAAAAAAAAAGGATCATGGCTATAGGCACATCACTGAGTTTCCACACTGACATCTGCATTTTTAGGCATTTTTGAATTCTGTCAGTCATCTCAGCTGCACATGGGCCAGAACATTTTAGGACAGATGAGATTTGGTTGGTTCGCTTTTAGAATGAAATGTCGGGATAATTTATCAGTGGCATTAATGTATAGACAATAAATTAATATTAGAATTTAAAGTTAGCTAATTGTATTGTACATATTACTTGGAATAAAAGTAAATGTTTACGGCTACACCATAAAGAGTGTAATGTGCAATTGTTATCTGCAGGAAATATGTCATTAAAGCTGACTACATGAGATCGGTGTGGGTCAAGTGAAAAAATAGGTCAGGGTCAAAGGCCATGGGGGGCGCCCCCAAAGATGGAGTGTGCTAGTTTTGGTCAGCTTATAAAAAGAGAGCACTAAAATTGTTCTGCCTTTCTACAGTGAAATTGCTTACTGTAACATTTCAAATGGTCACATTTCAGCTAAATAGGTTTAAGTGTTTAAAAAATATTGAATTCCATGTGCCCTCAGGGGATAACAACATATTGGTCCCTATACTAAAGTGTTTACCATACTAATAATAATACATAGCATGTGTGATGGGGTCTGTTATGATTAGAGACTGGCTATATAGCGAATCCAGTCATTTTGTATGTTTGTTCGTGTACAACACAAACGGGGTGCGTTGCTGTGCGCTTCAAGACATAAAGTACTTGACTTTATTGATTTTTCCTTAATGCTGGCAAAAAGAGCAGTAATTATGAACCTGGAACAGCTCATTGATTTGTCTCCACCATTGAAGATTTCACACAGACAAATCATAGCTTCCTTTTTTCAGGGTTCCAGTTTGCATTTTTAACTTGCTAATGAACTCACAATTATACTGCGGACAATACAGAACAGAAGTTGTGGGTGGGGTGGGGTGGGGTGTTGGGGGTGTGATTGAGGTCGTCATTTTTTGACGCTGCAAACTAGGAAATAATGATGTTTGCTTTTTGAAATGAAAGCCTTTCCAGTAACATACTAAATTACTCCGGTAGAAAGGCGTGCGATGAAGAAAAACAAATGATGACAGCAAATATGAGGCGGAACCTCTAAGTGTGAGCAGCTTTTTCATTACAAAGAAGCAGAGCAGTGAGGGGAAAGAAGAGATGAGAGATGGTTGCCACCATTTCAATGGAAACAAACTTGCTTTGGGCCTCTTTGTAAAACAGTACACAGCTGCTATTTCGAAGTGATGGGAGCTCCACTTGTCACAACAATTCCTTAAAAGAGGAACAGTTTAATGTCAACAATATTTTCTCCATCTGCCTGTTCATGAAAACCCTGCGGATCCACCAGGGTAAAAGCTACCTCTCACACAGCCAGGGGAGGTGCGGAATCCCAGATTTCGTGATTGAGCGCATCATATTAAATCAATGTGGAAGACACGCTAGCACAGCGCTCGATGGGCCCTAACCTTGGAAGAAATCCATTTGCTTATCGATTGTTGGATGCATAGATATACTAATCAATAAATTCTTAAGAAAAGTAAAAGGCATTGCAGAATTTTGAATTATTAAAAGGATACGAATGAGGTTCCAAACTTTGCATGCATTTTCTAATTTTCTTAAGAAACACCACACACAAAGGGCATTTTTTTTAAAAGGTTGTTGTTGTTGTTGTTTTGGACCCCATTGACTTGTATAGACTTGCAAATGGACCACTTTTTTGTGCTGAAGAACTTCAAACAGGTTAGAATGACAATTGTTAAATTATTTTGTGGGAAAACTTTCTCTTCAAGAACTTATATATACAATATACAAATACAATAGTTTCAATAAAGTGCATAATGCGTGATCTGACATTTCTCAGGATTTCTTCCAAGTGTTAAAAACTCAATCAGGGAGCTGGTCATTTTATTAAGAGGACTTACCTTCCCTTACCAAAAAGAAGTAGTACTTCAAGTTTATTTATTAATTATGCTTAAATAAAGTTCAAAGTATTTTTTAATTATACTTTATTAATAAGTACCAATATCAGTGTTCTAGTAGTATACTTGTAAATGTACGTATTCAATACTCCTTGGGACTAAATTGGGCCCACTCTCTAGTTTATATAAATGTATATTTTTAGTGTAAACGCTTAAAGTATAACAGTAGTAAACTTTGAGTACACAAACTAGTTTACATCTATGATTTTCGTTGGTACTGCAACTATAAAAAAAAGTGAACTTATGTGTATACTGATAGTTTACTCATTAATACTTGTAGCAGTTTGAAGTATAGTCGCAGTAAACTGTTTAGTAGTTTTATACTCAAAGTATACTCTGTAAGTTTTCTGTACATCATACTTTAAGTATACTGCTATGTCCCTATTTAGGCATTAATTTGTATATGTTTTGTTATATGAATATCTGAACATACAAAACATTAAAAAGAAAGAACAGGGTATCTGCTGTAAAAAAAAAAAAAAAAAAAAAACTTTTTAAAACAAAAAGCTGACAAAAAGGACTATTTCATTGGATTCAGAATGATAATCAAAACGTAGATGGAGTAGATCAACACCCAAAAGCTCGAGAAGTCATTAACCCTTCCATGGGTTGACATTTTATTCAATAATGTTAAAGAGTTTTGATGCTGTTTTATGTTGATGATCGTGTTTGATTTACATGTGGAAGCATTCTGTTTGTTTTCGGTTTTCTTCTTCACTTGTGTTTTTGGAAATTCTGTACAGGAGATGTGTATAATAGCACCCCCAATACCGTATATAACAATGAAACCATGGATTCCCGGAGCACAAGTATAGCTCAAATATATTTAGACTTTTTATAATATAAGTCAAGCATACTTTAAATGTCATTTTAAGTATATTTCTGAGAAGTACATAAAGCACATTTCTAAGAATCACATAAAAAAACGACACTTTCCTTTTTTTTTTTTTTAAAATTAGTATACTAATACGCACACTTGAATAACTTATTTTCGTAAGGGTTTTGGTTCCAATTTACAGTGAACACAAATTATTTCCAACCCCTCTAACTCTCCTCCTGACAGCTTCACACAGACACAAAATCCCAATTAAGGTTTTTCCCATGAGCAGAGTGTCCATCTCTAAATTGGATTAGATTACAAACTTGATTGGGACCAATTAGCATTGCCTAGGGCCTCACCTTTTGAAAAAGGAGAAAAAAAAGTAATTAATTTCCTACATGGAGAACGTTTGCCAAGGTGTATATTAGGAGTTTTACTGCAGTCATTGAGTCAGATGGCCTGGCCCCAGGCTCTGCGAGTTAAGCAGGCTTATAAATAGGCTGGCTGTTAACACACGCGACAGGATCGGAGAATGAATTTGGCGCTGAAACATTTCTTTCTGCAATCAGGATTCTGTGGGGGAGCTGACACTTCACATTTAGATTGCATAGAAGTAAAGCCTCCGGTAACAGGTGATGAACCTACAGTAAGCTTGACTAATACTCACCCACTGCTCTGTCCTGGGCTGGCTTTTAGTGGAAAAATCACCATAAAAGGTAATTGCAGGAATTAAATGTCGTCTGGCTTTACATTAGACTGCAATGAAATGAAGAAGAAGAACCCTGGTGCTTTGCATGACACTCATTTCCTACCATTTTGATACCTTATTTTCTCCTTCTTTAGGATTAACGCCACATCATAGCCCACTAAAAAAGGGCAAAGGCAAAAAATGGCATCCAAAGCATGTAGATAGAATTGGGTCAGAAATTGAAGAGGAAATGGGTGAGAATGAAAAAGGTTAAGTATATTAGTTTTCCCAGGCACTATAATAACCTTTAAACTAAAAACGCTCAAATCACTGCCCACATTTGCAAAGAGTTTTCCAGTTTCCTCCTTTTACTGACTGATGGCTTCTTTAAGTTTCTTGGCAGGCTCATATATAAAACAATCGCATTAATTAATTACTCATTCTGCTTGCCTTTTCCCCACGCTTCGCTTTCACAAGCGAGAGGAGTGTTTCAGAAATGAAAACAGAGCAGGGAAGGTGTACAGGAAAATCCCAGACATTTAATGGACTTTGTGTGTGTCTTTGTTTATGCCTCTCTCTACCAGTAAAATGACTTGTGAAATTAAAGTGAAATGCTTTGATCATCATAGCATTTGAATGGGGGAGGGTTTAAATATTTAAAAATCATCTGCAGCGTCACGCTTTGATCTGCCGGCTGATTAATGAGGTTTGTTATTGAATATCTACTAAACGAATCTCAGAAAGCCTCCCACTGTACTTGCAAGTTGTCTCGCTGAGAGAGGGGAAATTATACAATATTTTAAAGTAAACCAGGGCCAGACTGGTACAAAATTTCAGGTTGAAATCACACACTTCATCCAGGCCATCCCATACCCCGCAATACATTTTGAAAACCACGGACAACCCCTATTTTTTGTGTCCGTGGCCATAACCATTACACATTATAAAAGGCCATGCAAAATAATTAAAGGTTCTCTCTTGAACTGCACCTTCACTTCCATTTTCCTTTTCACTCTCTTCATTTTCCCTGATTTTCTCTCTGTCTGTCCACATGTGTGTGCATTAACTTTTTTCTCTATAATTTATCTGTACCTGTCACTTTTACATCCGCGCACATCTACTGTAATGAACAGAACTTTCTCCAACCCTTGTTGCAAAACAACCACCTCACTGTAATTTGTTTGCAGGTATATATTATATATATTTTAAATTTAAATCATATAAATAAAATTTAAATATAAATTCCCATTTTAGTTACATTTAAAGTATTACATTACTACCATGGTTTTTGGTTGGTTATTTATTTCTTGGCCTCTGTGGAATACTTGATTCTCGATTGGTCAGTCAGGACCATGTCCCAGGTGGTGTTATCCCTCAATAACAACTGGTAAACAGCTGATAAAACACGGCTCATCCGGGTTCAACTGAATTTGGCGCTAAGACCTCTTGCTGGGAACGTTTTTTTCTTTGTGGAAGCTTTGACATTTGGTTTAGTTAATTAAATATTAAAAACTCTAGTTGAATATTATGTGTACAATTATTTACATTATGTCACCTGGTATTCGTGGCCAGCCCATTTTTTTGTACACTGTGAATGGATTATAAGATCCACTAACCATACTGGTCAAGATTTTTTAAAACAGTTTTGTCTTAAATCAATATCTTTTATCGCCATAATTTATTTGTGGTAATTGGCTGGTATAATAAAGTGGTATTACTGCACCATATACGTAATGTACAGCCTAGTTTTGAACTTTGCTGCTTTGCTCGCAACTGGCTGTGGGTTCATGGAAGCTTTGGCTTCAAATGAATTTCAACTCAAACTCATATTTTATGTGTCTATTTATTTTAATTATGTGGCAACGTAGCCCATGTAATAAGTGGGATAATGTTAACCCCGGACACATATATATCTTGTGGACTTAAATGATATTTTAACAATAGATTTTGTTAACAATTGCCTAAATGTTAAATTAGTACAATAATAATGACAATATCTTTAAATTCCTAATACTGAACTTGTTTATTTACATTATCATGAGTCCATATTTTTCCCTTACATTAACCATGGTTTATGTATAAGTAAAACGCATAGTAACCATGGTTTTTATTATGTATTATTATTATTGTCAGATTTGATTACCATTTTGTATAAACCATTGTTTTAACTACAAATACCATGTTAAACTGTGATTTGGTAGATGTTTTTTGTTGTTGTTTTTGTAGTAAAACCATGGTTTACTTTGTGTAATGGTATGTGTGTGTTTGTTGTCTCTCCCTCTAAACCTCTAAATTCACTGTAACTTTACAATAGATAATAATGAAGTTTAACAAACAGTCATTTTGAGTGATTAATAGTGAATGGGGAGCTTCTAAGACATTGGCCTAGCAGTTTTAAAAGGTGGGGTAAGAGATTTTCTGGTACGCAATGTTGACATTTGAAATCACCACAAACAAACCGCTCCTTGAGTTTTCTCTCCCAGCGCTGGCAAGCTGATTTCCGATATTTACACTGGCCCTACTTCTTAGACCTTATTGCGCCCAATCATGATATTTATTAGTAGAGGTATTATCGAATGGCGAATTCTTTTGTACATTCAGCAGGCATAATAATAATAACAAGAAATACAGTGGCAGCAAGGCTAAATAGCCTTCCAGGGCCACCAGAATTCTCACGCGGTTCTCCTGAGTGGCCAGTCCAGGCCTAGGGTAAACACAGCTCCAGTGAGATTACGCTTTTCCGTTTCTCCTCCTCTTTTTGAAGAATGAGACAGAAACAATATGTTTCCTTCTTTATTAACGTGGTAACTTTGTGAATAGCAATAGCATGGCAATATTGGTTAGAAAATTGATCTGTTCTGTCTGCTGTATCGTATACATCTGACTTTGGTTTGCCTTGTTTATTTTTAATGGTTTAGTTTCTTCTCTTTCTTATTTTTTCAGGAATCTTTGATAAATTGAAAGTTCAAAAGAACAGCATTTATAGGAAAATAGAATGCTTTTGTAACCATACACACATACACTAGCATACATACACTATCTTACAGTACACTACACTATTCCTGTCCATTCAAAGACACCTTCAAATTTAAAGATCTTGTTTAAAC
Organism: Cyprinus carpio; assembly: GCF_018340385.1. Classification (NCBI taxonomy): domain Eukaryota; kingdom Metazoa; phylum Chordata; class Actinopteri; order Cypriniformes; family Cyprinidae; genus Cyprinus; species Cyprinus carpio. The sequence goes on from NC_056602.1 coordinate 14,197,165, forward strand.
TTTTATCAAACTTCACAAACTTTCAAACATATCTCTGTCTGCCCACTTCAAAATTACCGTTAAATATTATGGTTATATTTCTTCTCTTTAATTTTCACTACATTTTAATAGCAATTGCTTATTTCAATCCAAACTGTAATGCTCTGGCATTCTCTTTGCTACAACCTTAATTGAAATTCAGCTTCAAATTCAGGAAAACAACCATTCTGAAACCCATGGAAGTGTGTATTATTGTTTAGAAAACAATAGATCTTTGTACATGAATTATTTTCCAAAGAATCACATTAACTCGATCTTGGCTGAACCCTTCGGACACTCTTCAGGGCGACCCACCCCTCTCCACCAACCACACACACGGGTGTCTATCACCAAACCAACAAGGCCAATGCAGTTAAACCCATCTGTTATGGTGCTAAACCCACAGGGACCAGATGATGAGAACAGGGGCAGTCTGTCTTCATGAAATGTGTGTGTGTGTTTCAGTCCTGATATCTCTTCTTAAAACCTGTGAAGGAGAGGGTTTGAATTGATCAAGCATCCACGCTGACAGTTGTCTTTGTAGTGAGGCTGGACCATGCTGAGTTCACGGAAATTCAGAATAAGACATTGAATATATGAGCGCGTCCAGATTGACTAAAGGCTTTACAGAATTGAGGAATCCATTATGGCTTATAACCGAACATGAGGCACTAACCTGTACCATCAGAGTCCTGGCTTTTTCTCTTTTAAAGTGACGCAAATTGAAGAGTACAGCAACCTTAAAAACGCATTTTCAACATGTAATCTCTACTTCTAATAATTTGCCTTAAGAGATATTTGCTTCATTTAAGTTCAAACACACCTCATTTAAATTCATAAGCAGGAAAATAACAGAGATAAATGTGTGTCCAACTTGATCCAGAAATGCCTCAGTGAGTTTTGCTCCAGAAATAATGTGACCCCGGCCCTGTAAAAATGCTTATTAAATTAGAGGAGCGCTCCTTCTTACAATGACAATGCTTTCATCATCTAATAAATATTTCAAAGATAGATGAGCTCTGAAACAATTAGGAGACAAGTTTGCAGTTGTTTTTCATGTGACCATGAATGGTTTCTTAAGTGGCTAAATGTAGAAACGCCATTCCAATTTCTTTTCCTCTCCTCCCATCCCGCAAGCTGCCCCAAACCCAAACTGGAATCCTAATGAAGTTTTCTCTATACAGTTAGGGCATTTTGCTTGCAGTCTGACTACAAAGCCTAATGTTTTTATGGCTGAAATTAGGAGCAGTTGTTTTGCAAGGATGAGCCGTCCTCGCAAAAATAAAGAAAAACAGATTTTCCCACTGGATGATTCTAATACAGTCATGACTTCATCGAACCTGCTCCCACAGCTCCCGCTCCCCTCACAAATTTTCCACCACAATCCAGATCAACGACCATCAAGCCATTCTGAGAGGCTGGAGAAGTGTGAAATATTTTTCATTTTAGCACACTGGCCCTGGGCCAATGTTGTGAGGAGAAGGTGAAGAACTGAGATTTTTGTGCAGGTCATCAATGATGTATCTTCTGTAAGGTGTTGTCTGCCCTCTGACAGGGTGATGTAGCTGGGTCATGAATTGCCTGGTTTCTTAACATTTCCAGGCCCTGCACAGGACAATGTTTTCAGATTCTCGTTGCGGGCGGCATGAATAAGGAAGATCCACCCTGGCCTTGGTGGAAACAAGGGGATCGAATGAACAGGGCGCTTTCAGTGGGCTCCAGTACGAGACCTCGTATTGAAGTTTTTTTAGTGACTGGGGGCCTGGATCGATGGCAGGCGGTTATTGAGTCTTGCTCGAGCTAACTGCGCTTAACGTCAGAGCTGACGGTGAAATTAATTGATTGATGGGATAACATCTATTGGAGATGGGTGTCAATCGGTGTTATTTTAAGCTTGGAGATCACATGATCGATTATAAGAGTGTGTCTTGGCAGAAGCAGAGCTCAGGGTCTTTTTCTTTTAAAACCATGTTTTATCACTGTTTTTGGTTCCTGTTGGTATTTTTGATGCCATTAGTGGCATTGAAAGTGGTGAATGGCATAAATTTAATGCTCATTTACACCGCTGCGAAAGTGCCCATTATGGCACAGGCTCCTATTACAACAAAGACAGGTTGTGAGTATTGTGGCGTTCACTCCCCTGTCATCGAGCTGTGTCCATTATCAGAATGATAGTAATTAGTGGTGTATGCAAGTGAGTGATAAAAATATATTACATGAAAGTTTCGATGAAGGCATCGTTTCCTTTCCACAGTTTTAGAAAGAGACTTACCTTTAGTTAGATGTTTTTTTGAAGAACTTTGAGCACTTCATCTCATCTGGTTATTTTTCTATTACACCTTGTAATTAGAACACTAGTTATTGGGACAAACCATTTCACATTTACTTACGACTTAAGTTTTTAAAATAGCATATATTTTCACTTTGAAATGAATCCGAGTTGAAACATCTAGAATGTTCTTAATGCAAATGTTTACCAATTTGCAAATGGATATTCCATGATATGATTGTTTTTTTTTCATATATATAATTAGCACTACCCCTAAAACCATGTCCCTCGAACATAACTGTAGGCATCATAGAGAGTATATAATTTAAAAAAGATGTTTAAATTAATAAAAACATTTAAACATGCAAATACGTTTAATTTAGAGAAACACTTCACTGCTATGGTTCTGCATTTATTTTCATAACCATTGATATGAACATTATTGATTTTATTTGGAAGTGTGTTTTTTTATTATATATATATATATATATTATCATATATATATATATATATATATCTCTATAGATAATATAGATATATAGTATATAAACAATTCAAATAAAATCTAATTATTTTAAATATGTATATTTTGTTTTATTTTACTTCTCAAAAAGTTATAGATTTTCTAACCCATTTTGTTTGTGTTGTTTTTCTGTTACACTAATTTTTAAGGTCCTGTTGGTAGTTTTGAAACACTAAAAAAATCTAACAATGTCCTACTGCAGTGAAGAAGTCATTTCAACGCCTCAATTCATTTATTCATTCAAAGTTGACATGACAGATTTGGTCACTATGTTTTAATGAATATTGATTGATTTATTTGTTTTTGTATAGTAAACGTGTTTTGCCTCATATGGTGAAATCACTTAAAAACATACATTTTATAAGAAAATGAAAGAAGCCTTAAGACTGCAAACATAGAAAAGCTTCTGAGAAATGTTGTGGAATGGAATAAATCAAAAAGTAATTCCCTGATTCATAGTACTTTTTTTTTTTTTTTTATTCGTTTAGCCTGTTTTTGACTCAAAACACAAGAATCTGTGGAGAAATTTTGTCAGATTCAGACTGTTGTTAAAGGTGAAAAAAAGAAACAGTGGCCAGTTTGGTAAACAGGGATCACAATAATGGTTTTGAAAGGGAAGTGTTTAATGTTCCATGGATTCTTTTAGGAGACTGCAACCTTCATTTAACCACAATATCTCCACGTTCTCTTCCTTCCCATTGTCCTGGGAAACTGTCCCCTAAAGATGGCCAAACCCTGCTGACAAGTCCCATCTCGGTCATTGGTTGTGCCTCTTAAGTATCTTTCCCCTCCCCGCTAATCAAAATGACTCTCTGGTTAACTCAAACCATGAAAAAAGCTTTCCTCCCACTGGCGGTGGCAAACGGAGGCGTAAGGCTGTAAAGCTTAGCAACATTAATCACCAAGATGCGGATTTTCTGCATGCCAACTGAGACTATTCCTTCCTTTGTAAGGTACTTCCTTACAGAAACATAGAAGCAATACAAAGTACACAAGCTACGTTCTCTGGTGGGAATGGTTGAAACACAATGAATGAAGTTAGATGTTTTGTTTCAACTACGGGTTCATAAAAAACTAAAGGAGATAGAATGCTGGGTTTTGGTGGCGTTGCACAAGAGAGAGAGAGAGCTGCCAACAGATATCAGTGTGAAAGTGACTGGGGTCTGTTCTGTCAGCGATGTAAGCAGAATATCGCGCTAGTGGCCAACCAAACATGGCAGAGCAGAAGTAATGTAGGCATTGTCCTCAGCCTTTAGGAGAGTGGTAATGGGTAACAAGGGCATGCAGCATGTTTTTTTTAGTGCGGCGGTTTTCCATTTTTATGTGGGTGTGCCTGTGCAAGGACATTCTATTCCATATCAAATCAAACTAAAGAATCACAAGAGATCACAAGACCAGAGGCCAGGCAGAAGATGTGAACTTTACTGACTGTGATGTAAACGCCTGTCCCACCTCCCAACACAGTTTTCAGATTATAACCCCATATATAGAGAGAGAATGAGTACTCCTAGTTCTCTCCAGCAGTGTGAATAGTGGAGATCATCGGATGTTTTGGAACACAGTCAGTTTAACCACTTTAGAATTTAGGTACAGAGAATGAAATTCCTACAGAACCAGCAGCATCCTAATGTGATAGGAGTTGTAATAAAACTATAGAGATTTACAGGACAAAAAACAAAAAAAAAAAACTTTAATTTTTGTTTTGAGATCAGATCAATGCATGTTGAAAGAATACGGAACAGCTGAAACCCGTGCAAAAAAAAATCCTATTGTTTAAGATTTGGTGTTATTTATTGACTTTTATGGTTTAATATGTTGCTCATTCTAAATACCCTAAACCCAGTTCTTGGTTTTTAAACCATTTTCACAAATGATGATGTCACCTAATTTTTTTTTTTGGCCTAGGATTTTGGCTAACTTCCTGTTTGCAAATTTTGGTTGCCAGAGTTAAAGGTATGGGGGAGGATTAATTGATCTAAAATATTGGTCCATACCCGAAATCGGGCATTAATATATGAGAAAACTATAATAGCCCATATAACTACTATGGTCCCTAAACTAATGTGGTTTTTTTACCTTACTCCAGAATAAAATGGGGTTGAACATAGGAGAAGTATAACAAATGCCTGTACCACAATTTACACTGATTGCTCAGGTTTTTTCTATAAACTGTTACAATCCATTTCCACTTACGCTGGTAGATAAGGATAAAATGAGTGGGGAGGAATGATGAAACAGATGTTTTAAAATCCCTTTAATATAAATTATATTAAGGTGAAGATAGGTGTAAGTCTTTCAAAGTAATATTATTCGGGGAATAAGCACTTTTTGTTGAAAGTATGCCTAAGTGTACTATCTTTTGTTCACCAAAGCACTTCTTTTTCCGGGGGGCAAAAGGTCTTTTGCCCCCGGGGAAGTAAATTCACATTTTTGTATGTTATCAACCTAGTATAAATTCTTGTTGTTTTTTTTTTTTTTTAAACAGAGTCCAATCATAAACAAATCATTACAAGTTTGTCATGAGACTATGAAGGGTATATTGTTGTTTTTAGGCTGGCCGCACACTAGACGATTTTCAAATCTTAAAGGATTTTAAAACCATGGTAGACCACAAACATGAAGACCAATTTTTTAAGCCTTATAATCATCTGAACGCACACACCTAGATGATTCGACCGACCACAAGATCACACACTTGTTGATTGTGTATGATTTCACAGTGACCCGTGATCTCACAGACACTCGCAAGATCAAACGTGACTAGAGAAGAAAACCAAATAGTGGACAATCACCGTTGTTCAGCTGGCGCTCCTGGCACCTCGTTCTGTTTTCACAGGGAAAAACAAAACTAATAAAAGAATATGGGTGATGTGTTCTGCTTTCATGGCATGTTTGTGGCCTGCCAAGTTTCAGCCAATGAAGCACACAACACCGGTAGGTGACACTTGCTCCGCTCTTCATTGCGAACTATCACACAGGGAGGTTTTAAGTTTGATATTTATGATTTGAGTTCGGGGAAGACAGCTCCACGTCTCAATCGGGAGCAGATTAAAAAATCGTAATGACACCACACAATTGAGAATTTTTTGTACAAAACACCATTTGCAACAAGCTGCAAATCGTCGCTTAAAATCAGACCTTAAAATCGTCTTGTGTGCAGCCAGCCTTATATATATGTTTACAAAAGGCACATGAATGGCATGAGAAGTGAAATGTGGAAAGCTGGCTTTGTGAATTGAGGATTTTTACAACAAGAAGCAAATTAGTCTTGTGTGATTATCATACACATGAGCACCATCCAGCTCTGTTTATTCCCTTATATACAAACTTGCAAGTCATCAAGGGTGGGGGGAGATGTCAGCATTGAGTTTAATTGTTCCCTGATCAAATGAGGACCAATAAGTCATGGCATATTTAAAAATTATGCTCATGAATAAGAATACTAAAATTCCCTTAAATTTACCAAAACCCCCTGCTTTGAAAGTTAAGAATAAATGACTTGCTGAAGAGAATTCAGCCTTATGACAAGTCTAAAAAGAGAGGTAATTATTTATGACTAGCTGACTTTAGCTCTGCGTTAGTTAATGCAATTTTGTCATCTTTTCACACTTCATGATGTTAAAGACCCTATCAATCTGAATTACCCTTGACAAGCACATGTTTAATTAATCCCACAATGTATGGAGTGGTAGAGGACAGTGACCAAATATATTTTCACCCCTCTCAGCCGGAATGGTCCACGTGTCAGGCTGTGTGTCCAAGCAGGAAAAAGTGACGCAGATGAAGGTGATAGCATTTGGACCACCTGGGCGGAAAAAAATGTCCATCCAAATGCTCATCTTCCAGCTGTGATCTGAGTGGAGAGAGGTATGCACACACACCATAAGAGAAACAATAGCCCTGGAAAAAACATCCTCTCTTGTGTAGGCATACCCAAACTCAAAACTTCTCTCCAGGGAACGATGCCTATGCCCGTAGAGGACTCACAGATTCAACCAATGTCTGCCATTTTGACACATCAAAGGCACAATTACAACACACGATAGCTAGACCTGCCTCTACATGCACTATCTGTGTAGATTTAAAACTAGTGAAAATAGTGAATGTAGCTTTTCAGTCCATTGTTTTTCCCGTTCTTTGGTCTCCTACATGGCTTTGGTTCTGTATTAATTTAGGAGCACAGAAAAATGGACACCGAACATGCCTTCTCTATAATCTGAAGCGGCTGTTTAACGTGATTGATCCTCAATATGGGAGTTGTTCTTCAAAGAACACCGCAGCAAGTGATACATCGCACTACAAGACCAAAACTTCAGTCTTTATGTTGCTTCTGCCTCTCCTGAGTTTAGTTAAAAGAAGTAAATGTCTACATCAAGCACCATTCCTCTTTGATTTAATGTGTCATAATCACTACCGATGCCCGGGTACCATTTCTCACTTTCATAAAAGTAACAGGCACGCTTTAATACCTTCTCCAAATGTCTCAGAGACACCTGATAAACTAAGGAGAGGATGAGCAGGATCACAAAAAGAGAACTGGGACGTTTTGATCATTTTTATGTCAGCGTGCTCGTGGATAAATACACGTCTGCGCTGCCAAGTGTCCCCAGGCAATCCGGCCTCATTGGATCCTGCACCGCTCATGTCAAAATCACTACTCTTGTATTCTTCTCAACCATAATAGCACCGCTATAAAGAGCAGCAGAGGAGAAGGAATCAATAAAAAACTTGCATGTTCTAATAAGGGGGGGCAGGAAAATTAAAAATGGTTTCCTCCAAAGCCTTCAGGGGAAAATCGAGGTGAGATTTACGTCTTCTGACAGTTACCTCGGGGACTGTTCCTCTCCCATCCCTGCCAAAGTTGACCCGGGCGACGGTGGGCTCCGGACTTGTTTAGGGCAGGTTGGGAATTTAGAAGTCCTGATCTTCACCGCCATCTCTCAAACGGCCTCAAAGCCCAGTAGTCTAAAATTAAAACCGTAACAGGCAAGACATGGTTCTCTCTCTTGCGCTCAACCCTCCTGGCTTTGCTCTCTTCAATTCCAGCAGTTTAATTTTTCTAGAAAGGGGGCCACCCTTGTCGGAGGCATTGGGCAGGCCCTCCAGCTCTTCGGTGGGATGTTGGAGGGTAGCAGGGTCCGAGCATTGGAATGAGGAAAATGTTGGTCACAGGAAAAAGGCCAGGTCAAACCCTCTACACCCCAGGTGACAGCTAGAGTCAGACCTTCGTGCTCCATGAGGCTGAAAGACAGAAAAGAAGGGGGAGGCACTGATATCGACAAGGCCGGAGCATTGTGACTTGCATTGTGATTCCCATGCTAGTGTTGCAGTCCACCGTCACGCCGCTGGAAGGGCAGGCGGCTCACGTCCAAGGGCTCCCCATGGAACCTGTGTTAGAACGGCAAGGCCTGATGTTGTTGACCTAGCCCCAGGGTGCATGTGTCACAGCCGAGGCCATCAAGGCAGCTCCAGTCATCGCATTTGCACTTCAAAAAACATTTGGCTGGTGCAGCCTTGGAGCAAGGGAGTCTCAGAGGTGCTTGTGATAGTGGATTCACCACAGCTTACAGGAAACCTCCTGAATTAAAAACAGAGTGAATGGCAGCTGTTGGATCCGTCCCAACTTCATCTTCTAAAAGACCCTGCACTGCTAATCTTTCTTCATAATACCCGTGCCCTCTCGCTCCGCTATTGTCTCACGAATTAAAGGGAATCTCATTTTCTTGCTGAGTGAAAGCTTTAGTTAAATAGATTACACATGGTATTGTGGTTTTTTTTTTTTTTTTAGTAGGATTTTGGTCCCCCCCAAATGAAAGATGTAACAAGCCCAAGCACTGTTGCAAACACGCTAAAGTAAACTAGATGAATACAGTTCACTGTTTTAATAATTATATGTATTCAATTACTTTAAACAATAAATTCAACTTAAAAAACATGTGCACATCAATTCATATATTCTTATATTTAACATATGTATGTCAATGTCACATGTGTCCATATTGAAAATAAAATAAAAACTAGTTTAAAACACAATTTAAAACCGTTATTACAAATGTACTTTTGGTATTCCACGCTTTAAAAAAAAAAAAAAAAAAAAGTAAATCTTTTCAACAAAAGTTTTAATTTAATGTCTATAAAAAAATTGTGCAACTATCAAGTACACATTTTACTTGCATGCCTTCAAGACAATTTTAATAATTAATACATTACTAATAATAATTGTGTTTTTGGGGCGAGAATTAAAACCCTATTTTACAGCCTGAACTAACATTGTTTTGGTGTCACAAAACGGTCAAAGGTATCTGATATTTTAAGAGAAATTAGAGAAATAATAACACAACATTAATAATAAAAAATTTAATAAATTATGGTTATTTTAAAAGTGTGCAAAAGTTACATTATTTATATAGATACATTATTTTGTCCTATTATGAGAAATACAAATGTACTGTAAATATTTCAGTGGGAATCCAGAATTTCCAAACTTTAAAACTGTGTAGCTACTCTCTAAGTTAAAATTTTCCAAGAACATCTTAATTGCTTTTAAATAAAAGATGGAGGATTCAAGCCAACCGCCCAGTGACATTTACTATGAAATAAAATAAAATACATTAGTGGGAGGTGTGGAAGAATGATCACCTCATAAATAAGCTGAGAAGCAGAGAAACTAAACATCCATATTTGTTCTGGACTTGCTTTTTGTCAAAGCCAGCTATGTCTAATTTTTAATAAAGGATATCTGCCCATTGCAAAATACTCCATAGTGGATTCATCTTGGAACTAGGATTTACATACCCATGTTTTTTACTGAGCAGAATGCCACATTATAGCTGTCAGATGTATGGATATGGAAAGACAAGCATAGCTCCAATTAACATAGGTTTGGTAGATATTAATTTATACAGTCACCAGTACACCTGTCAGAGCTTGACACATTAGATGAATTAAGCTTGTAAAAGTGAGGTTTTAACAACACTAAGTGATTGTAACATTCATCTGTCAGCACATCTTTCGAAATGAAACCTTCAGTCACAGTGAACCACTTGACCTCAGGGACAGCAGCAAAAATCTTGGTGTGCCTCAATAAAATGTCCCCCTTATCAATTATTTAAACCTTGCCATTGGTTTCCCCCGACAAACATGTCCTCCCCAGAAAAGTAAATTATCAGCAGGCACAGTCACCGGGGGAAAGCCTGTGCTGGCTGTTGTCAGCTCAGGCTGAGAGAGATTTGAGTTGTTTGCTGTTGGCTTGCTAACGCTCTCTTTTCTCTCAGGTGTGATGGCTGAGTGTGTCTTTTTTTTTTTTTTTTTCTGCTCTATATCTGCTGGCTTGTAGGGACTTTTCTCAAGCAAAAACAATGCCCTGGGCACAGAAAGCCCCCCTAGTGAGATGCCTGAAGATACTTTAGCTGCAACAAGCCTAAAAAATTAAATAAATAAAAATATAGAGAATAATAAGTGTTGAACAAAGTAAAACGCTGTGGTGATGACAAGTGTGGGTCTGGCATACAGTATATCTGAAGGTATGCACATGTTATACATATATGTGTGTATATGTATATGTATATGTATATAAAACAATAATGTTTTGTTTCATGATTATAAAAATGTCATGTGGTCCTAACAATCATGAAAGAAATAACATTATGTTTAAAATATACTTTTTAAGGCTTTTTATTTTTAAGTTTATTTAGCTTTAAGTTTATTTATTTATTTATTGTTTATTTATTATTTATTAGTTTGGCATGGATTTTTAAATTACAAAAATATCAATTTTTGGGTAATTACACCACATGCCATTTTACAACCGGAACTAATGTTGCCTGGTCATAAAAAGGACAAATTATCACATATTTTAAGACACTTGACATGAGAATCTAAAGGGGTCCACGTTTTTCATGTTAGTAACACCAAATTACTTTATTAATGCCCCTTGGTAATATTATAAGAAAATACGGGATCAGTTTCCACTGTTATGCTGACGATAATCAATAGGACCAGATGAAACTTCTAAATTATCTAAGATAACAGAATGTGTTTAAAATGTAAAAGATTGGATGACCAATAATTTTCTCCTGTTAAATTCGGATAAGACATAGATATTACTTATTGGGACCAAAAAACAGTACACAGAATATCTTGGATTAAAATTTGCAACCAAACAGATGTACTGTTACTTCCTCTACAGTCATAAATCTGGGTGGTTACTGTATATTAGACAGCAACTTGTTGTTTTTGAAAATTATAGTTCCCATGTTACAAAAACAGCATTCTTCCATCTTAGAAACATTGCCAAACTACACATCTTACCTGTTTTCTGATGCACAATGCATTCATGACCTCTAGACTGGACTAGGTGGTTTGTCCTGCATCTTCAATCAAACAAGCTACAGGTAGTCCAAAATGCAGCGGCTAGAGTCCTTACCAGGTAAAGAAGTTATAATCATATTATCCCAATTTTACAGTCTCTGCACTGGCTACCTATTAAGTTCTGTATCAGTTATACCTATAAGGCCCTTAATGGTTTAGCTCCTGCGTACCTAACTAGTCTTCTACCACGCTAAAATCCATCACGCTACCTAAGGTCGCAAAACACTGGACTTTTGGTAGTACCTAGGATAGCAAAGTCCACTAAAGGAGTTAGAGCTTTTTCGCATTTGGCTCCCAAACTCTGGAATAGCCTTCCTGATAACGGTTCGGGGTTCAGACACACTCTCTCTGTTTAAATCTAGATTAAAGACACATATCTTTGGCCAAGCATTCAAATAATGCATCTCAGAAGCTTGTACTGCAGTTGTATCTGATTCAAATGCACCAACCAATTTTTTTTATTTTTTTTCTGAAAAGTTTGCTTTACGATTTGTAACGTGAAAAGCGCTATACAAATAAACTTGAATTAAATTAAATATTTGGTGTACAAATTATTTTCAAATACCAATGAGCAGTTTAGTTGATTTTTTAAGGGGAGAAAAATCCCTTAATTTTTTTTTTCTTTCTTTTTTTTCATTAAAATGTTTTAGTGACATGTTTGCTATATTTTATCAATACAGTTATATATCCCCTTTTTTTGATATGTCATACATACAATAGGCTACACTATGTCTACAAATAGGCTTTCCCACATTGTACTTTAAGAGTTAATATTGGTCATGTTCCAGTGAAAGACTCTGAGGACTAAGAGGGTTGTGCTGGATTTTAAAAAGCTCATTGCCACAGAGAGATAGCTGCTCAGTGAGCTATGACCACCCTACAGGCGGGAGAGTGTGAGTGTTAGCACCAGGGTGGCTTACTGTCCACTTCTATAAAGCTCTTTATTATAGCAGGATCCAGCCCAGAGCATAGCCTAAACACAAACACATCATGCTCTGCAACAGGGTTGCCTTTATCTGAAACCAGTACCTATGATATAGCAAATATCAGTTAGATGCTTTTATGTGAATGTGAATGTTCCCTGCCTGCAATCTGTAATTATACTAAACAGCATTGTAGGCAGATGCCATGGTGTATATTCATGCAACAGTGCACATAGCATCATACTATGTAACTAGGAAAATCAGCATCATTATGACCATGGATTTCCAAGTACTCTCTCAGGCTACATTCACACAGTCAGCGGGCCTCATTCGCTAATAATTTGCATATTTATGTGCACAGAAAAAATTCTCATCCAACAAAACATCTGCCAGATTTACAACATAAATTTACTTTGTTGCAATTTTATTTAATCTAAATTTCTGCATATGAGAAAGTGTGTGCCCGCTGGTAGTGTAAATCACGTAGTGAAACAGTGTAAAACACAGTAAACTCATGCTTATACAGCATGCAGTAAAGGGCTTTCCGTACGTCACCTCTGTCTCCTGCGCATTTGCACTCTTCTCAAACTCAGTTTCAAGATTCGAGCATGCGCAGAAAAATCTTCAAGTAAAATCAAATGTACTATTCACAAAACCAAACTCATTAAACAGCCTGGGTAAACATTTTATTTGAAGGTGGCCTTGTTACAGTGTAATTACACAAATAAAGTACTGTGTTATATTAGTTGAAGCACATGTACTTACTATATGGTTAGGGTTTGGTTTAGGCTAGGTAGTTTCTTTTAATTACGCACAATTTACTTTTTTAATTACTATAGTAAATACATGTAATGCGTAGCAAGGACACTGTAAAAAAAAAAAGTGTTACCAACATGTTTTTGACAGAAGTCTCTTATGCTCACAAATGCGGCATTTATGTTGGGTTAAAAATATGTTTATTCCTGTGATGGCACAGCTTTAATTTAGCAGAAGCAATCACTCCCAGTTTTTCAGTGTCACATGAACCTTCAGAATCATTTTAATATGCTGAAACTAGTGCTGAAGAAAATATTCATTTTCTCATTATTGTCCAAGTTGAAAATGATTGTTGCTGCTTAATTGTTTTGTGGAAGCAGTTACTCACACAAGATTCTTTTATAATATAAAAGTTCAAAAGAACATAATTTATTTTTGTAACAACTTTACTGTCATTTTTAATCAATTAAATGCATTCCTCGCTGAATAAAAATATTTTTTTGACAAAAAAATCATAATAAAATAAAAACTTAAATTGGTAACAGTTTAGTATAGGCACCAATTCTCACTATTAACTAGTTTCTTGTTAGCATGCCTATTATTAACATAATGACTTTTTATTAGTACTTATAAAGCATATTCTGCATGACCATATTCTACATCCCTTATCCTATACCTAAACTTAAAAGCTACATTACTAACTATTATTAAGCAACAAATTAAATGTTTATTGAGGCAAAAGTCATTATTAATGGTTTGTTAATAATGAGAATTGGAACTTAAAACAAAGTTTGACCCTTAAATCTTACTAACCCCATACTTTCAATGCTAGATTTTGAATGCTATATCCAGGTCCATCGTGAGTATCTGATTTTTTGTATGTGTGGCTTCAGCTGGTTGTAAATTTTATGGCAAATTTAGAATACATTTGGTAGTGCAAACATATTGATGACATGCAGAGCTTTCGATTTCTAAGTGAAAATGCCTGATACAAAAAGTTACTCCTCTACCATATGGTGATCTGTCCATTACCCTAACCCAGTATAACAAACACTATATTGTGTGTTGGGGAAAACAGCAGTTTGCTGGTGCTGGTTTCCAGTCACATCACATAACACATTACAGGCTTTAGTTTGCAAAAGCCGTCTGAACAGCCACCAGCAACTCCCTGCTCATGTCATCTGCGCATCACAAATCGTAACTTCTGACGCGAACCGCTGCACAGAAGCCAAGAGCCGAGGGGCTCAGGCCGGGCCAGCACTAGACTTAAAAGTAATGTGAAACAGGGTGCAAAGGGGGGAAAGAATTTGCCTTTAAGCCTAACATAGACAGGGGTTCAATGGTATGGAAAAAAAGAAAGGGAAGGAGGGAGTGAGAGAAAGACAGAGAGAAAAAGAGGAATCCAAGGCATGGCCAGCTTCTCCATCATTTCTTTTTAAAAGGTCAGGATTCTTGTAGGTAGAACCGTGGACCGAGTGGAGTGTTGCAGATGCGCTGAACAGCAGGGTATTTTCCCGCTGCCATGACCAGCTAAGGAGGACTCCTTTAAAACACATCTGCCAGTAAACATTTTGGCCAAACTCCGGGTCATCTCCCCTGTCTGAGTGCAGCTCAGCCAAGCATGAACGTCTACCTGCACAGGGCCACGAACCGCCTGTCACTCACTCTTCCCCCACACGCTGCTCTCCTCCACTAATCGCTTGGCTGATGTGCAGTCTTTAACTCCTGTCCATCGCTCTCTTTGCAGGTCCAACCGTTCAATCTGACAGTACAGAGCGTTTGCTGGTTGCTGTTCGGAAATGGTTCGAAGTGAAGGTCTTGAGTGTGGTACCTGTAAACTACAGTATATTATAATAATTTGATTTTAACAAACCTTCAACAGTCATTTGAATCTGGTGACATTATTTTACAGAATATTTTACATTATTCTGCCAAACATAATATATATAATATATATATATATATAATTTATATATATATATATATATATATATATATATATATATTATAATATATATTGATCAAAAAATCATTAGTGTGTATAGACAAAAAGAACACCTGACATTTCCCCAAATTTCCAACATCAAAAAAATGATGTCAAAATTTCACCCAGGTGCAATACAAAAGTTTAGTGTAACTACTTTTTTTTTCTTTTTTTTTTTTAAGGAAAGAAAAAAAGAGAATCAATTCTGCATAAAAAATGTATACATGAAGGATGCAATTAAATTTGTCAAAATAGACAATAAAGACTGTTATATTTTTATTTATAAGTTTCTATTTTAAATAAATGCACTGCTATTTTTAACTTCTATTCAGCAAATAATCCTGCAAAAGATGCGTATCATGGTATGTATTGTCCATAAAAATATTAAGCAGCACTATCGTTTTCAACTGTGGGATTAAAAAATAAAAATGTTCAGCATACTAGAATGCTTTCTGAAGGATCATGTCAACTGAAAACCCAAATAATAACTGCATAAAATGCATATATGCCATTACAGGAATAAGTTACATTTTAAAATATATTGAAATAGAACAGATTTTTTAAATTATAATGTTTCCACAATTTTACTGTATTTTGATCAAAATTAAGCAGCCTTTCTGAACATAGGGGAAAAATACAGTAATGTTTGTGAACACAGCATAGAGTGTATTTTAAGAAGTTAACCTGACAATGAGTTAAAATAGCCTTCCAGCATTAACGTTTACAGACAAATTAATACCCTATATGCATTCCAGCATGACACTAATGACAGGGGTTGTTCAAGTACAGCCTATATCGCTTATGTTGCTGATAAAAAATTGATTGAAAAAATTATATTTTAATCAAATCTGAAGAGCCGAAAAGCAGAAGCTCTTTTTAATCGTTTGATATAAAGAGGTTGTTCTCACAGACTCTGTCTGATTGAGATGGACGGGACCAGATGTGCGCTTGGTGATGAGTATGCCAGCCAAAGATACTAAAACACCCACGGGACTGACAGAAACATCTGGAAGGAATTGTCACTGGGATTGATGCCTGAGCCAAAGTAATGAAAAATGAATTTACAGCACCACATGTAAACAACATACAAACTGACCAAAATCCACCACACATGCTTTTATATTGATTTTATGTACTTGTATTTTTTTTCCCCCCCTAAACACCTGTTTATCTATTCAAATATTACCTTTTCATGCCAGTACAGTAATTCCAATCGCAAATTATGCTCATTAAAGGATAAAATATGTCTGAGAAACTAACAAATTTGCAGAAGTGGGTAGAAGTGGTGTTCAGCCTTGCTTGGCTTCAGGATTACAGATTTTTTGCACTAGACATTAAGTGGAAATGTAAAACTTGTTTCATCAGAATTTGTTGGTTATCGTACAAAATGTCCAGAATATCAAACCACACTGAAATGTATTAATATTCAATGTGATCTCATTAGTAACTGAAGGGTATTCGTATGGAAAGTGTGGGTTCTAGCACACATAACATTTTCATGTGCTGAAAAAGACACTGAAATGTATATTAATAACAAAGAGACAGTGATCTGAATCTAAAATGCATATCAAAAACGTAATATATCTAAAGTGTGGACTTATGTGTAATAATTACAAATATTGCTATAAATACTAATGAGATCAAGCTGTAATATTACTATGAACTGCTTAGGCCGAATTCATCAGTAATATGATTAGGTTGAATAGGAAAATCAATTCGTTTTATAAATATCTCTCAAATTTACTGAAAAAAAAAAAAAACGTCCTCAGTTGCTTACGTAACCCTCGTTCCCTGATGGAGGGAATGGAGATGTTATGTCATGAGGACATATGAGTTATGTCTTAATTGGAAGCCGAAATCCTCACTGATTAAGAGAAAACGCCAATGAAAATTTGGCTAGTGGCCCATTTTGCATACCTGAGCCACTCCCTGTTGCATACAGGTTTAAATAGGTGACACCGTGCATCCACTTATCAGACTTTATGCTGAGGAGCAGAGAAACTCGTCCTCTGGCAACCAGCAATGGTTTTGTACATAATCGAGATGTTCCCCTATCTGTCGGTCACTACAGGAGTTATGTCCATGACGACACATGGGAAAAAGCACCCACAACCTGAACCCCGTCACAAACCTATGGTGCTGCAAGTGTTGACAAGCCACAGCATGTCAGACAGGTTCATCCCAAAGGGACCACAGGTAAATACATCGCTGCTGGAGATAACCAAGCTGCCATTCCTGCAACAGAAAATAATTTCTTAAGAGAAGGGATTTCGACGTTCGTGAAAGGTGCTTCACACCTTTCCTGTTTGTTGTTTTACAGCTCGGCAGTAATGATAGGGAAGCAAATCTTCAGGAGAAGGGCACTACGGAGGCCACATCCTACCCGTAGGGAGATATCATGTGGAGACCGTGATATGGACTGATCCAGGCCTGGGGGCAGTTACTACATATGGAATGGGACTCTAAGGCAGGTTCTCTACCTGAGAGTAGGGAGGATCCACTGGCAAACAGAGCCTGACATAATGGTCTGTAACGGGTTCACCAAGAGGGAAACCTTACAGTGGAGGAAAACATATATGGGATTGTCCCGCAGGGAATCAAGCAATATGGAACATCTAGCCACACCAATACTGGGCCATGGGACCCAGGCAAGCTAACACCAATACTGGGCCATGGCGTCAGACTGATCCACCCAGTCTGACTGTTGGGGGTGCTGAAGGATGCTTGGACCAGGGTTCGCCATCCGGGGAACTCGACTGGGAGAGAGAAAGGTGCTCGTATCCCCGTGTGAGGGGGGAATGGTTTGCAGCAAGCATGACCCCGGCCGGTCCTTCTCGCCAATTACCTATTACTCAACACACAGGAAGAAACCAGCTCGACGCGTAAGCTATAGATTCTCTCAAAGGTGTTTGTGTTGCCTAGCCCACAGCTCTACAGATGTCTGCCAGAGATGTGCCGTGCGCCAACGCATGGGAGGAAGCGGTACACTGGGTGGCACAAGGCACTCTTCGCTCCCAGAGAAAGTGAGTGCGGGCAGGAGCGCTGTCTTAGCAGACAGGAATTTAAGCTCGACTGAATCCAGCAGCTCAAAGGGACCCCTCTGAAGTTCAGCCTGGATGATAGAGAGATCCCAGGAGGGCACCAGAGGAGGTCCAGGAGGATGTAACCTTTCTGGCACCCCTCAGGAAACATGACAATGAGATTGTGCTTTCCCAGGGACCGGCTGTCCACTGCATCGTGATGTGCTGTTATAGCAGCCACCTACACTTTCAAAGTGGAGGGTGACAGTCACACACTCCAACCCTTCTAGCAGGAAAGAAAGCACTACTCCAATCGTGCATCTTTTACAGGTGGGCCAGGACTGAGGCTGCGGATGCCATAGTGCCCCAGGAGCCTCTGAAAGTATTTCTATGGTACCACCATCCTGCCTCTGAAGGTACAGCTCAGTATGGACTGGGCACTCTCACCTTGTGAAAAGCGCCATCAACCTTCCCGAGTCTAACTCCTCACTGAGAAAAAAGATTCTCTGCAACGGGGGAGAGCTTGCTCTTTTCCCAAGTTGACCCGAAGCCCAACTGGCTGAGGTGTAGAAGCACCAGGTCCTGGGACATGAAAGTAAGCATCCTTCAGGTCGACTGCTGCCAACCGATTCTGAGTCTGGATGCACCTGATGATTCGCTTCTGCGTCAATATCTTGAATGGAAGCTTGTTGATCGGGCCTGATTCAAGACTCACAGATCCAGTATTGGCCGAAGGCCACCTCTTTCTTGGGCATGATGAAGTAAGAGCTGTAAAACCCAGACACCATCTCGGCTGGATGGATAGGCTCGATTGCGTTCTTTGCCAAATAGGACAGCAATCCTCCTTGCACAGGTCAGGGGCATCTCGGACTGCCACCAAAGTCTCTAGGATATGGGGGGTCACCTAGCGAACTGAATCACTTAGCTGAGTCAGACTGTCCGAATGAGTCAGCGGGACCCACACTCCCAAACTCCATGTGAGTAGCACCAAGGGGCAATCGACATACCCCCGCTGTGGTGCAGCGGTGGGAATCAATGCTGGATGGCCCAGAAAGCACTGTGTTCTGGCTAATCACGGCAGGACTCCCTGTGTCCCCTGAGGGACCGGTCGATGATGCGCGGGAAGGCATTGCATCCACAAACCACACTCCTGCATGAGGCTCGATGCGCCAGCCTTGACTTGGTCTCGGTATGGGGTGGATCAACCACAGGAGGCAAGATGTGCTGGATAGCTGGGGAGGTGTACACGCCTCCAGCCCAATGAAAGCATGGCCGGCAACTATGATTCGGCAGTGATGACAATACCCGAGTGGGGCAGCCCCGCCGAATCTTCACCCTCAGAGGACAATAGCCCATCCCCGATGCTGCTATCAACATCTGATCCTCTATCAGTGCAATGAATGAAAAGCTGGGCACGCCATCAGACGACACAGCAGAATCACCGGGGAGCCGCACAGAACAGCTGCTGCAGGAGGAGTGAAAGATCCGCAGGGACTGTCCCAGTGGAGAGGATCTCACTGTAGCCCTCAGAACGCCCAGAGCACTAGCTGATGGTTCTCTGCTTGTAGCAGAGAAGCCATCGTGGGTAGTGACAGAGGGAGCCCCTCCTATCCTCGTGAGGAGCGAGAGGTGCGATCGCAGCGCTACAATGGCTATACACTCACAGTGAACGCATGACCCATCCAAGAACACAGCTTCAGTGTGCTGGACACCCAGAACATTCATTGATCGTGGCATCTTTAAAAAAGACGCGAGCTGTCCATGATCAGAAACTTCTCTTTTGATGAAGCACCCAGGGGAATCGCTGAATTAACAGGGACGCCACTAATTTTGCCGTAATGCCACCCAGAACAGCCTCTTGCCTATTTATACCTGTATGCACGGGGAGTGGCTCAGGTGTGCAAAATCCACTAGCCAAATTACATTGCCGTTTTCTCGTAATTAAAGAGGATTCGGCTCCCAAGTAAGACCCCATATGTCGTCACGACATAACTCATAGTGACTGACAAATAGTAAACAAATTATGTTCAACATATCACGCATTGCAGTTAAAACATGTTTAATGTAATTTGTTGTTGTTTTACCTTACATAGTTCATAGTTTGAGGATGAAGTTATGTGACACAACCTGACGTATGTGTCTGCACAATTTTGATTGATTCTACCAAGTATTAGAAGAATTTCTGCAAAAATGTACACTGAAAAAAAACCTATCTTCACTCAGAGATTCCTATTAAGTTTCACAAACAAACGGCTATTAATTTTCACACATACAATTAGAAAGAGACTTCAAATAACACATTGAATTAAACATTCGATTTTGAAGTAGAAAACTGAAACAGCATTTTCTAAAAATATACTCCAGTAATCTTTGTTTTATCTACAACTTCAAACTCTACAGATGTCTGCCAGAGATGTACCGTGCGCCAACGCATGGGAGGAAGCGATACAATGGGTGGCACTCTGGGTGGCACAAGGCACTCTTCGCTCCCAGAAAAAGTGAGTGCGGGCAGGAGCGCTGTCTTAGCAGACAGGAATTTAAGCTCAACTGAATCCAGCAGCTCAAAGGGACCCCTCTGAAGTCCAGCCTGGATGATAGAGAGATCCCAGGAGGGCACCAGGGGAGGTCCAGGAGGATGTAACCTTCTGGCACCCCTCAGGAACATGACAATGAGATCGTGCTTTCCCAGGGACCGGCTGTCCACTGCATCGTGATGTGCTGTAATAGCAGCCACCTACACTTTCAAAGTGGAGGATAACAGTCACACCCCAACCCTTCTTGCAGGAAAGAAAGCACTACTCCAATCGTGCATCTTCAGGTGGGCCAGGACTGCGGCTGTGGATGCCATATGCCCCAGGAGCCTCTGAAAGTATTTCAGTGGTACCACCATCCTGCCTCTGAAGGTACAGCTCAGTACGGACTTGGCACGCTCACTTGTGAGAAGCGCCGTAAACCTTCCCGAGTCTAACTCCACCCTGAGAAAAAAGATTCTCTGTACGGGGGAGAGCTTGCTCTTTTCCCCAGTTGACCCGAAGCCCCAAAACTGACTGAGGTGTAGAAGCACCAGGTCCTAGAATTTTACTTGACAACAAAAGGTTCTTTATTGACAACTATGGTTCTCAAGAACCTTTAACATTGATGAAACTTTTCAAATGCACAAAAGTTTCTTCAGATAATTAAAATGTAAAAAAGACTGAAGAAACTATTCGCTGAAAGGTTGATGAACCCAAAATGGTTCTTGTATGGCATTGCTCTGAGAACCTTCTACTGCTGCGAAAATAATATTTTGAACCTTTATTTTTAAGAGTGTGAGAAGCATTCTGTCCTCCTTTTTTAAAAGTTGTTAAGCCTATCCTATCCTTAACTACACACATTTTATTGCAATTTTGAGCTGTGACCCACCAGTTGAGATACACTAATTTAGACTAAATATGTGTTTATGGAAAAACACCATCTTTGAGTCCCAAACAGATGGAGGATAATTGTTTAAATATTGCAAATGAGCTGCTAAGTGTTATAGTGCCACAGCTATAGTGGTAGCGTTGAAGCAGACAGTACTGTATGAAGAGTCATCCATTAAACATAAACATCCCCTACAGCCACAAAAAGCTTAACTACATGGGAGGGCTGGGTCATGGGCTCTGAGAGGAACAGGGCACGGAGAGGGGGGACAGGTTTACTCAGACGCTTTTAATGTGCTGTGGCTCAACTTAAACATTGTTTTGAGCTCAATGCATCTAGATTAGTGCCACAGGGGAAAGCCTGAGGCTATCCCTATAATGAGCTTTAGAAAATGTCACGTTTTCATTTTTCATTATGGGGCCATTTTCAAGAAAGAGACTACATCTCGAGGGAGGATGTGGAAACGATTTGCTTCCTCCTGCATTGAGAAAAACATTTAGATGATATTTATTTGCTATTTTTTGTTTATTTGGTTGGTTTTAAGAGCCACATTATAGCCACCGGTCACTTCTTAATCATCGATGTACTGCATAAAGGGAAGTTTGATCGAATGTAATATTTTCCATCAGTTGCATTAGCAACACTGTCAGAGCAATCGTCCTTAACGCGGCTAATCAGTGAAGGGCTCATCAGTGAAGTTTCCGAAAAGGTTGCTCACTGTTGAGCACCCAGCCATCCCGGGACCTCTTCATTATGTGTTATTAAATGTTTTAAAGTGTGCATAATTGATCCCCCCAATAAGTCCTCATTGATTTATTGCCATCTCAACTGCTGAAGGTACTTTAAAAATTCATAATAACTGTAGGTGCCTTCTCACAATCCATTAGCTGCTCTTGGCCCCCCAGTCCTTCCATTGATTGACCTTGTACAGGGATTCTTGTAGAGCCCGTCTATCACTTTTACTTTCCTGCTACCCTTCAACAGTGTGGGAAGAGTTATGTTTCAGCATTTTTCCTTGATAGCTCCGCTTTGATTTTTCTCTCTCAGCCTTTTCCTCGGTCTCTCTCTTCCTGTCTGTATCTCTTTCTGAATCCCCCAGTTCCTCTCCTTTCTGTCTTTCTCTTTACTCTCTCTTTCTCTCTAAATTGAAGCCTTTACTCAGAGATGATGAATAAATAAAGCATGTTCCATAAACAGCTTTCCACTATTATTTAAGCTTCCAGGGCCTCTCGCTCTGACAGCCTCCTCTCCCTGCCATCAAATTCAAGTGTGTAAATTTTCTAAAAGGCTCTGAATGTTTAATGATGATTTCAGGGAATGATGGAGTAATAGCTGAATAGTGAAGCTATTAGTTTTAATATTTATATTGAGTGCTTTGAATGATTAATGTGACAGGATGTAGAAACAGAGCTGCGGGACACGTGCTTCACAAACGAAATGCCACTTGCTGGAAAATATTTGTTTTCTCAGTTGCGAGGTCCAAACAGTGAGGAGCAGGGAAGAATTGAAGTTAATCATTTGGTACTTTCAATTTTAATATTACACGGCTGTAAAACTGATCCGTCTTTCTGAGAGCGCTGCAATTCCTGGAGAATTAAATCAGAATGCTCTAGCATGCAGGACATTCCATGATTTTACTCTGCATAAAAGCTGTCACAAAGCAGCAGATACATATAGAATGTCTACTTTTGACTTACACTCTTAAAAATAAAGGTGCTTAAAAGGTTCTTCTCAGCGATGCCATAGAAGAACCATTTTTGGTTTCACAAAGAACTATTCAGTCAAAGGTTCTATAAAGAACCATCTCTTTCTTACCTTTTTATAATCTGAAGAACCTTCTTTCGCCACAAAGAAACTTTTGTGAAACAGAAAGGTTCTTCAGATGTTAAAGGTTCTTTATGGAACCATTTAGACAAAAAGGTTCTTCTATCTATGGCATCATAAAGCACCTTTAAGAGTGTATTGCCACATAAAAATCTGTACACACTTATCTCAGTTGCAGGTAACGATGTATCACTTGTTTAGCTGTTGACTATTGATTTGCACACACAATGGATAGAAAATACATGGATTGTACAATGGGTTCAACCGCATTAAAAAACTGTAGTCCTTCAGATTAATATTTTCAAAATGTCAAAATCATTTCAAAAAGTCAAAGTAAAATAATAATAATAATAATAATTAAAACATTTTTTTTATTTATTCATTTATTTATTTGCATACATTGATAAAATTAATAAAATGCATAATATTCAACAAAATTCAACAAAAGTTCAGGGGTATTACACATAATATTATTTGTTTGATTATTTTGCTTGCTTTATCAATTTTGTTTATCATATACAAAAATAAATAATGTCTTTAAGTATTAGAAAAAGATGCTTTTAGAAGCATAGAATCATATATGAATTGCATATTACACACATAGCCATTGATAAAAAAAAAAAAAAAAAAACCTGCTGAGCCTTTAGCATATCATCAGCTTGCAAAAGTGAATAAAGCTTCCCCAAATTGCAACCAAGACTGAAAGGTCAAACCCCTGCTGTCACTATATGTTAAATGGCATCTGCCCATGCTCAGTGACCTCACTTCAAAAAGAAAAAAAAAAAAACATCTGTTATAATCCCACCAACAAAAATCAACACATCCGCAGCAGAAGATGTGCAACAATGCAAAGAAGGGTAATGTTTTTATCAAAGCTTTGTGAATCTATTTTAAGAAGAGATGCTAAGGGGAAAAGAATGTTGACAAAGGGGGGGTGGGAATTAAATGAAGGAATGTAACACACAACATGATGACATGGAGCAAGCTCCATTATTCAGACCTAGCCACAGTGCAGTTTGTCTGTCAGTGCCTTCGGCATGTTAAAGAGCTGGCACAAAGTGCTTTAAGGGCTCAGTTTTCTTCTGCTCAGCAGAGTGCTGGATTTAAAGGCCAGTTGATTCTTGTGGGTATCAGACAGTGTGTTCCTGAGGGGCTTCAGCTCTTTCATGCACATTTAGTGCACTTGACTCAGTGCGCAGAAGCTCTCAGATGGAAAAGCCATGTTTAGGGGACGCTGGTCAGACATTAAAACATTGCTTTCCCATTGTTTTTGGCTACTCTTAAATGCCATCTTACTCTCCTGAGTCTGCCGAGCCCACATCAGGCCATGTCCGCGTGTTCTTGAAGATACAGTACGTCACTTTAAAAGTACTTTCACTCCTCCTATTCTTCCACCTGGGAAGGATGGGGGTGGTTCTGAGTAAACACTGCTGCTGGTCAGGCTGTCATGTGTGCTCTAGCCATGGCTGAGCGATTGAACGAGGGATCGAGGGAGACAGTGGGGGTCACATGGATCGAGAAAAGCAGTGATTCATCCCATTTCATTTTGTGTGCAGTGGGACGGTCCAGACAGCCAAATGCTCAGTGCACTCTAGCTTCAGAATATTGTGAAGTACATCTGAACAGATACAGGTGATAGATTTTATTGGCAGTGTTGAAAAGTGAAGTGAGCAGTGCTACGTGAGGTGTCTGTGAACTAAAGTTATGAGCAATGTCTTCCTGGACAGCTACGGGTGTTTCCTCAACTTTAGGCACTTTTATGTCCCAGGGGTTTGGATTTTTCTTTTTTTTTTTTTTAATACAACTAACATAGCCTACTTAAAATGAGTTAACCTTTAAACTGTTTTGAAAACTTTTTACCATCCCTTAATAAATATTTATGCTACTTATTAAATGCCATTTATACCTTTTCATCCATCATAGTTAATGTAATTTTTAAAAGCTACAATAAAATCCTAATTTTATGTTTAAAATTATGGAAATAAAAAAAAATGAAATAAAAATAATACTAATACAAACAATTTTTTTTTTTTTTTAAAGTTAGTGTACTTGTTACCAATGAGAAAGCACTAATGAAAAGCATGATTGAGATCAATGAGAACTGTGATGTGCAAAGAGAAAGAAAAATTGAAAAAATTAGGTAAATTTAGTTTGAAAGCTATTTTGTATTTATGTGTGGAAAAAAACCTAATTGTGTTTATTTAGGACAATTAAAATGATAGCAATGATTAGCCTTAGCAAAATGAAAAGGAGTTATTATTACCATCATTATTAGCACCAGTGTTGTTACTGTTAACTAATACTATTAAAACTATTTTTTTTTCTGCAATTGAAAAAAAGCTGAAATAAAATACATATAAATATTAGATGAAAATAAGTTGCCTGAGAGGTGGCCGAGAGAGCTCAGTGTGCTGCAAATAGAAAAACACCTGCAAATTAATAAAACAACTTCTTCAGTTTGACAACAAACACACTACAAATGCTCACAACACAACCAAATAACTAAACGCACTGCAAATTGAAAAAAAACACCTGCCAATTAAGAAAACAACTTAATCAATTTGACAACATGCGCTACAAATGCTCACAACACAACCAAATGACGAAACGCACTACAAATAGAAAAAAACACCTGCAAATTAAGAAAACAATTTAATCAATTTGACAACACACACGCTGCAAATGCTCACAACACAACCAAACAAAGAAATGCGCTGCAAATATAATTCTTTATTTGGTTGTGTTGTGAGCATTTGCAGCATGTTTCTTTATTTGTTTGCAAACTGATGAAGATGTTTTCTTGATGTGCTGGTGCTTTTTCTATTTGCATGTGTTTTCTGAAGTTGCAGCGCGTTGAGCTTTCTCGGCCTCCGTATTTAAGTGCTTTCTGTAAGTATTTCTCAAACTAAAACTGAAATAATAAATTAAAAAATAAATGTACAAAAAAAAATGCAAAATCACATGGCGCAATTTTTAAATCATAAAACTGAAAAGATACAACTAAAACAGTGTTACTCATTGCGTGGCCTCGTGGCTCACCAAACTTTACTTTGTGACTCGCATGGCAGTAAATAATACGTTCATATGATCATGCAGTCAATACAGATATTTCATAAAAACAATAAAAACATGCAGGGCTATAACATAACTTTTAATGCAGCAGGGCACGGCACGGCAAATGTGGTAAATGACAAAGAATGATAGCCCCTTTTGTATTGCATTGCACGTCAGGGATGACAGACTGATAAAAAGACATGCTATTTATGACTGGATGTAACTTTTGATACTTCAGATTCTAAACCCGGCCCTCCTCCAGGGGATGGGAGAGGTGCCTTCACCATCCCTCAGAAAGCAGCTACCTCTCTCTGGGTCGCCCATCCCGGCCTCTTGCTCTTCTGCTCACCGCCAGGTTTGACAGGGGCCAGGATGGGTGTTAGACCAGACGAATGCCTACAGGCCCGGGAAGGAAGCACCGGGTGTCCCCGCCAGCAGGAGGTAGACTTAGGACAAAATTGCAAAGTTGTTGTTGGGGGGGTTGGGGGTTGTTGGGTTGGGGGGTGCACTGGATACCGCTGGTACGGTCTTTGAAGAGGGCCCAGTGCATTCCGTGGGTTGCTCCACTGGATCGGAGATGCAAGCCAGAAGGACCCCAAAGGGTTGGTTTCCTGCGGGGCTTGCCACCACTGTAATCCTCAAACCACCCGCACTAATGCTGGAAGTGGTTCTCGTGTGTCGGCTGCCAGAACGAGCCCCAGATCGCGGCAGCGGCAACAGGACTCCGCCCCCCTGAAGGTAACGGAGCCTGGTTCGCAGCTCCGAGATGGTCATCTTCCCGAAGTGGGAACTTGACTCATCCACGAAGTCCATCTCAGCGTGCTTGATGCCCAGACATGTGAAGCAGCGATCGTGACCATCACCCGTTGCCAGGTAACGACCACACCCAGAAACACATGGGTGAAACAACATCCTTATAAGGACGATCTGTCGTCTTTACAAAGACGCACCTGTGAAGCTCTTTTAGAGAAATTTGCTCTTTAGGAAATGCTCTTTTAGTGCTCTTTTAGAGGTGCATAGGGGGATTGGCTGCTTGAAACACGACAGGGGGTAGTGCTGCCTGAAGTGCACAACCCACTCGACTCGGGAACGACCACCACTGAAGCGCCATCTCTCCAACACACGAAGCTTCCGAGAGTGTGCTGAACTCGTAGTTCACAGCAGACACATAGTTATAGCAGAACGATACTAACGCTTGGCCCCCGAAGTGAAAAGCTGGTATGCATTGCACCTGCTGCCTTATTATACTCACGCTGTGATCAGCAGCAGCTGGATGCAATAATTGCATGCCAATGTGCATTGGCTCATTTAGTTTACACTCGAAGTAGATTGGTCTATCGAAGCAATATCCCAATTCGTCGGTCACCAACGTGACGTCGAGAGTGACCGACTGAAAGGGAAACACATTTAAAGTAAGTTAAAATTCACAAGTGCACAAGACTCACAAGATATGATCCTTGTTTTGATTAATATTTAAACAAAATGCAACTGATTAAAATCTAAATGTTAAATTTTTTTCATGTAGTCACCCTAATCCTAGCAAATGTCACTGCTGGATGGTCAAACAGCACCAGTATTACACTAAATACTCCAGCAAATCAAGGTCTTTCAGGCACAGAAATCAAGTGTGGGAAGTCTTAAAGTGGCCCTAATTCTCACAAAGGCACCGTGACTAGAACAGATGCCAGGCATAGATTGGGGTATGTTGACGTGTGTGTAAGTGTTCGTTTTCAGCCACTCTCTGCATACATGAGAGGTTGTTAACTTTGCCTGAGCAGCACATTAACAGGCCGCATTAGAATGAGTTTCAGGGGCTTCTGGATGTACATGCCCAGGAATGATGATGGAGCCCATTAGTAGGAGGAATGAAGGCATCGCACAGGACGATTGAGGATGCTGCGCTTGCCTTTTCCTGAGGCCTGTCTTTTCTGTCTTTCTTTCTCTCCCTCTCATCCACTCTCTTCATGACCTAATTGCTATGAAGGCCTGGCGATCCATACAGACACACATACTCTCATTCCTATTCGGCCTTGCAGAATAAATCTCATCTTTCCTTTGCATGGGGTATAATTTAAAGAGATGTATTATAATTTTATCACCTCCTGCCCCCCAGAAAGACATTGTGTATGATTCTTGCCTTCGACGTGGGATGAAGTCTAATTACATATTCCACAGGGGGTCCGGAGGAGCCATCGACCTGCCGAGACAATTCCGACACCATCAAAGAGCTTATCCTGTTCTTTGACTTTT
Organism: Cyprinus carpio; assembly: GCF_018340385.1. Lineage (NCBI taxonomy): Eukaryota > Metazoa > Chordata > Actinopteri > Cypriniformes > Cyprinidae > Cyprinus > Cyprinus carpio. Next base: position 14,225,558 of record NC_056602.1, read on the forward strand.
TAAGTGGAATGAAGCGGCGAACACTGTATGGTTTATGTATGCGGCAAAAGCATATTTGGAAATCATTCTTCAGATGCTGAATGTTTTGCAGGGTAGTAACAGAAACACTGCATTGCATTTGGCTTTAGGCTGGATAAGAAATAATGCTCATCTTTAGCCAAAAAAAATAAAAGTTTAATAAGGTGCGAGCCCAATAGAAAATGGGTTATAGGTTATAACATCCAATTAAATAAAAAAAGAGTAACAAATATTCATAGTTTGATCATACAGGAGAAATTACCAAAGACACCAAAAAGAGACAGACCTCTCATATAATAATGAATGAGCTACAGTAATGCTCAAAATGATGCTTAGTAGTGCCGCCTCTCAGTTAAAACAACCAATCGCTTTTTTATAAGAAGTCAAGTCAAGTCAAGTCACCTTTACTTATATAGCGATTTTAACAGATTGTGTCAAAGCAACTGAACAACATTAATTAGGAAAATAGTGTGTCAATAAGGCAAAATGACAATAGTAAACACAATAGTAATACAACATTTTTCAGTTAAAGGCAGTTCATCATTGAATTCAGCAATGTCATCATCCAGCTCAGTTCAGTTTAAATAGTATCTTTGAAATCATTTGCAATCAAGTCAATGATATCCTTGGAAATGAAGTGCCCCCAACTGAAAAAGCAAGCCAGAGGTGATAGCAGCAAGGAACCAAAACTCCATCAGTGACAGAATGGAGAAAAAACCTTGGGAGAAATCAGACTCAGTCGGGGGGCCAGTTCTCCTCTGGCCAGACAAAACCAGCAGTTCAATTCCAGGCTGCAGCAAAGTTACATTGTGCAGATGACTCAACTGTTTCCTGTGGTCTTATCCCGGTGGTCGTCTGAGACAAGGTCTTTACTGGGGATCTGTCCCTGGGGCTCATCTAGTTGTACTGGTCTCTGTTGTCTTGTCTTTCAGGGTTGTAGAGGTACTTTCTAGGTGCACCATCTAGTCTGGATACGTACTGGATCCGGGTGACTGCAGTGACCATCTGATCTGGATACAGACTGGATCTGGTGGCTACAGTGACCTCGGAATAAGAGAGAAACAGACTAATATTAGCGCAGATGCCATTCTTTTAACAATGTAGCAAGTACATTGGGTGTTATGGGAAGTGTTCCTGGTTCCAGTTTAATTAATGCAGCCTAAAAATACTTTGAACAAGGATAAAGATATTGGAAATCAATCAATATTTAAACTGCATCATAGAATTATGAGAACATAGCGGACGTGGAGAAGTATAATGTAACAAGAGCTCATTCAAATACTTAGGTGCTAAACCATTCAGGACTTTATATGTAATAAGCAAGATTTTAAAATCTATACAACATTTAATAGGTAGCCAGTGCAATGTTGACAAAACCGGACTAATATGGTCATACTTCCTGGTTCTAGTAAGAACTGTAGCTGCTCCATTTTGGACCAGCTGGAGTTTGTTTATTAAACATGCAGAACAACCACCCAATAAAGAATTGCAATAATCTAATCTTGAGGTCATAAACGCATGGATTAACATTTCTGCATTTGACATTGAGAGCATAGGTCGTAATTTAGATATATTTTTGAGATGGAAAAATGCAGTTTTACAAATGCTAGAAACGTGGCTTTCTAAGGAAAGATTGCTATCAAATAGCACACCTAGGTTTCTAACTGATGACGAGGAATTGACAGAGCAGCCGTCAAGTGTGAGACAGTGTTCTAGATTATTACATGAAGAGTTTTTAGGTCCTATAATTAACACCTCTATTTTTTTTTTTCTTCTGAATTTAGCAGTAAGAAATTACTCGTCATACAGTTTTTTTATATCGACTATGCATTCCACTAGTTTTTCAAATTGGTATGTTTCACCAGGCCACGAGGAAATATAGAGCTGAGTATCATCAGCATAACAGTGAAAGCTAATACCATGTTTCGTGATGATATCTCCCAAGGGTAACATGTAAAGCATGAAGAGTAACGGACCTAGTACTGAGCCTTGAGGTACTCCATACTGCTCTTGTGATCGATATGATACCTCTTCATTCACTGCTACGAATTGATGGCAGTCATATAAGTACGATTTGAACCATGCTAATGCACTATTATAAATGCCAACAAAGTTTTCTAGTCTATGCAAAAGAATGTTGTGGTCAATAGTGTCAAACGCATCGCTAAGATCCAATAGCACTAATAGAGAGATACAACCACGATCAGATGATAAGAGCAGGTCATTTGTAACTCTAAATAGAGCAGTCTCAGTACTATGATACTGTCTAAATCCTGACTGGAAATCCTCACAGATACCATTTTTCTCTAAGAAGGAATATAATTGTGAGGATACTACCTTTTCTAGTATCTTGGAAAGAAAAGGGAGATTCAAGATCAGTCTGTAATTAACTAGTTCTTTGAGGTCAAGTTGTGTTTTTTTGATGAGAGGCTTAATAACAGCCAAAAAAAGGTTTTGGGGACATATCCTAATGACAATGATGAATTAATAATAGTCAGAAGAGGATCTATGACTTCTGGAAGCACCTCTTTTAGGAGCTTAGATGGAATAGGGTCTAATATACATGTTTTAGGTTTAGATGATTTAACAAGTTTATACAATTCTTCCTCTCCTATAGTAGAGAATGAGTGGAATTGTTCCTTAGGCAATCTATAGCACGCTATCTGATGCGATACTATAGCTGATGGCTGCATGGTTACAATTTTATCTCTAATAGTATCGATCTTAAAAGTAAAGTAGTTCATAAAGTCATTACTGCTGTGCTGTTGGGAAATGTCAACACTTGCTGATGCTTTATTTTTCATTAATTTATCCACTGTATTGAATAAATACCTGGGGTTATGTTTGTTTTCTTCTAAAAGAGATGAAAAGTAATCAGATCTAGCAGTTTTTTATGTTTTTTTGTAGGATAGGTTACTTTCCCGCCAAGCAATATGAAATACCTCTAGTTTTGTTTTCCTCCAGCTGCACTCTATTTTCCGGGCTGCTCTCTTTAGGGTGCGAGTGTGCTCATTATACCACGGTGTCAGACTGTTTTCCTTAATCTTCCTCAAGCGTAAAGGAGCAACTGTATTTAAAATGCTAGAAAAGAGAGAGTCCATAGTAGTCCTTAGAGGTTTTGAATATGCTAAGGAATTGAAATAAATTCGGAAGATTACTTACAAAGCAGTCTTTTGTGTTGGAAAGTGATGGTTCTACCATACTTGTAACAAGCAGTAGAATTTACAGTTTTAGCTATATGAAGTTTGCACAAGACTAAATAATGATCTGAGATATCATCGTTTGGCTGCATAATTTCAACACCATCAACATCAATTCAATGTGACAGTATTAGATCTAGATTATGAGGAGCAGGGCAGAGAAGCAGAGAAGCATTATTTGTTTACAAAATGCTAATATGCTATGTGTTTTTGTTTTTGTCTAGGAAACACATAGATTTGTGCCCTGATTTGCAGTCTGGGTGAGTTGACATTAGTTGCTGAAAGTTAGTGTGCAGATCTCAGGCAGTCGGAGTTGACAGATTTCACAGAAAAGGGCATAGTGTATGATGGGCACACACTCCGATTGTTTAGCTTCAGACCTTAATTTCCATCCAGTCTGAATTTAGAGCACATATTCTTTTCATTTGTCATGCATCTCCAGCAACAAGGCAAACATTTCTCCATGAATTTATTGTTTTGAGAACAACTTGAAAAGTCAGTTGGCGTGTGATCCTCAGTCATTTAGTGTTTAATGCCCAAGTTTTCTCTTACAAAGTCAGCAAGAGTATGAAACCTAGTGTTTTAAAATCTGTTGTGGATGGAGGACAGTGCTTGTTACAAATAAGTTCACTGCCAAAATTAACTTCCCAAAAAACTTCTATATGTGGATGCCCCCTCTCTATTTTTTTATTAAATGTGCCTATTAGCACTTGAACCGAGCCACACAGGAACTCAACAGTGTAATTACACATTTATAATCACAACAATATAACTTATTTGTGTCTTATGACAAACACTGCTTATTAAAACCCAGAGATTCAAACACAAATTTAAACCTGGGAGATGCAAACTGGCTTTTATATAACAAATACAAAAACTTCTAACCATTAGAATAGCTTTTTGCTAAACTATGAGCACTAAAACATGTCATAAATACTTGATAACACTAGCCTAAAATTTGAAAAGCAATTTTTTTATACCTTCTCCATAATGACGGCATTAGTCTACAAGGGCACATGCATTTACATTTAATTAAAACATTCCAATATGTAGTGCATTAAAAAAAAAAAAAAAAAAATCCTTGATTTTAGGATGCTTGCTTGACATATCTAATAAGCAAAGGGGCCTGCTGTACACCATAGTTCCACATCTAATATTTCTTACATGATTGACACACTCCCTTATGTCCGCTGTGAACCCCTGAACCTGCTTAATAAAACATTTGCCTTCGAAGAGCAGCTGAATGTGGAGGAGGGGATGGGTTTTAACACCAAAATAATGCCGGCACTCTTTCGTTTTCTTTCCTTGTCTTTCTCGAAGGACTCCAGGCCCCCCCGCTCCCACTGGTGCTCCCAGTCACATCACAGGGGGTCTTGGTAGCCTCATTAAAATCAAGCAGATCACATGTAAAGACCAGAGGAACTGGTCTATTCCCTCACTCAAAGCTTGGCTGGCTCTGGGAGTATCCAACTTTGAGCAGCCCTTCCTGGCGAAAGTGCGAATGCAGGCCTCAGATAGTCAAAACAACATTGTGGTAATGCTTCCACAACAACCTAACTATCTTGCTTCAGCTATTCTGAAATGATTACAAGTATTATGATAATCATTTGGTGCAGATTGTTTTGTTGGAATAATCATGCTGCTTTTCTAGCCCTAGCAGAATGAAATTTGTCATTTGTTTGTGTTGAGAGTAAAAGGGGAAGTTCATGTGGTTTGATAGCGCTGACGTTCTCAATTAATGGTTAATAAGAGATTAGCGTGCCTCTGTTTAATGAGGATGCTGCACATTGCTGCTTGGCTTAGCATGGATTCATATCCAGTAATTGCTTTCAAAGGCATTCAAATGCACTCTTTTTCTTTTTTCTTTCAGATAAGCATTCTCCTTTATCCCAGGGCAGAGAACAAACTTGGTGGAGAAACGCTGCTAAAATGCATAATTGGGGCTTGGCAAAGCAGTTATTTATTGAGCAGTTTATTTTTGATGATATTTTAATAATTCACACGATTGATTGTTTAAAGAGTGCAAGTAAAGCATGCTCTTAGGCACATTTTCTAAGTCACTGCATTTGTTCAGCTGTCTGTAGCTGGTCGCATATACATTTCATCTTCAATGAGCTTTTGTTTGCATTGGGCCTTGGCTTCCTTCCTAGTCATGTACTGAAATGGTTGGAGCTTTGCAGCGACAGTAAAGCTATCATCGTGCACATTATTACTTGAATGCGTTTATATGTGAGCATCTATTTTATCGTGTGTGTGTGTATGTGTGTGTGTGTGTCACAGTATTCCTTGAAGGCCTTTATTATGATGCATCAGGTTACAACAACCATACATAACTGGGGTGTGATGTGAGCATCTAGTGTATTACTTAATATAAATGACAGCTAGCAAGAATATAGCAATTTAGAATTCTATGTCAAAAATGAATGACATGTAATTTTATGGGTTGACTGGTTTTGTTCCTGACATCTTATACTGTACATTGTTTAAGCAATTTTACCTGACTTGTGCTTCTGACAGTTGCAAGTATAATGCTAATGTGAATAATCATGTTATGAAGTTACGAGTTTCCCACTCTTTCACATGTTGTTTTACGAGTGGGAAACTCATCATACATTTACATTTCTGCTAAAGTGTAAATGTATAAGTTTCCCACTTGTAAAAAAAAAAAAAAAAAAAAAAAAAAGTTAAAATGATAATAGTAACAGAAAAGCAGAGATTATGCTGTATTTCTGTTGTTTAAAATAATTGTGATTGTAGTCTTTTTATGGCATAAAATAAAATAAAATAAAATATAATTTGGCTACCCACTGTACATGCTTTTTGCTCCCACTGTGTGCTATTGGAGTTAAAATAATCATTAGTAAAATCTTTCCATTGATTTTCTTATTTACACATTTGGTGAATGCAGCATTATACTCATATATCATATGATATATCATATTTTGCTACATTAAAACTAAGATATTCTTAATAGACAAAAACATGTACACAGAAATCGTGTGCAAAATTATAGATTTTAATTAACTTTGTAGGGGAACTACTTCCTAATTTCACTTTTTAGTGTTGTATACCTACGTACTGTTTAAAGGGAGGACTGTTAATGAGAAAAGAGAATTAAAGTGCAGTAGACCTGCTGGTCTGTGGAGGCTGTTCAAACAGCCATCTGATACCAGGGGGACAGACAAGCCAGGGAATCAGATGCAAGACCGGATGAAAGAACAAACAAGCATGACAGTGACCAACATTCAGCAACTACGACATCCTTGCCTCTCTTAGCCTAGCTGGAACATTCGTGCCCCAAGATGGCAACACTGCCAGCCAGTCAACCTGCCAGCCATGTGGGGATAATTAGGTATGGGACTCTCACATCTCCTCAGCTCTCTCACTGGACTCATCTTCTCTGTCACCATTTCCAATCGAGAAACAGAAAAGAATGAAACTACAATTGCTATGATGTTCCAGATATCTCTCAGTTTGCAGTGCTATCATGAGGGCAAGAGGAAAGAGGAAGAAGAAAACCCCTCGGCAGGAACTGACATTGCTGGACACTTCCAAACACCCACTGCATTCTGGGTAGGCTTGCTGGCATATTCTCACAGTCAGAAAAATCTTCTCGCTAGGGAATCTTTGACACTTCTTTTACATGATTTTATCATAACTTGTCGTGAGGAGGTAGATGGTGTCCACATAGAGCATGACCTGGCCAGATACGGATTTGATTTCTGCATGAGCTATTCATCTCGACTCTGTTGCTGTGTTGTAGAAGAAGAAAAATGAATGAAAAATAAGAAAACATGTCACTGCACTTTACTCTGCGGTAACTCATTGAAATAAAGAATGCTTCTTTTTTTGTTGATATTTTTAATAAATAAATAAATGTTTAGTAGATATACATTTGACAGCTGAGTGGAAACATGGTTCTATTAATAATAACAATCATGATATTACATAATAATAATAATAATGTAATCACCTGTTTACATGGTTCGAAAATTCAGTAACACTTTGCAAAAAGGTTGCATTCAATAACATTACTTAGTGCAATATATTTTTATAGCATTTTTAAATATTTGTTAGTATTAGTGGATACAAAATACAAAATGTTTATTATTTCAGTTCATAGTGTACTTTTAACTTTTGACTTTAAATCATATTTGATAAAACATCAATGCTGTACAAGTATTTTTATTGTCATTTTATGCTAATTAATGCAGTCAACCACTGTTAAAAAATAGACCATTATTGTAAATTGTTACCAAAACCCATATGTAATTTATTTCTGAAAACGATAAAATGTTTGCTGCATGAAACACAATAAATGTAATCTGACAGATACAAGAGGGGATTTTTTAAAACAATATTAACACATTTTAATATTCAGCACTATAAGCCTTTGAATGTTAAATGAAGTTAATTGTCTGCTAATAAAGAAGAATGTTAATTCTTTTCTAAGGCACAGCTGTAGAGCAAACCCATGGTGAAATCAACACAACAGAACCATATGTTTGGTGCTAAGAAGTAATTATCATAGATAATACAGATTATTTCAATAATCAGAAAACAATATGACCGTTTTAAAAGGTGTTATCCTTTATCTCAGTCACCATAAGGTGTTATTCTCCTCAGATTGTGTAAAACCCATGTGTTTTTTTATGATCTTAATGTTTCTTGTGTGAGTCTTAGAGTGATTTCAAGGTAATTATGTATGCATTTTTCTGGCCAGGCGAGACCTAGCTGCCTTCTGGTCTAAATTATGCCAATACATATGTTTGTTGCAGTGATACCACATGAATAAATGATGGAGGAGTCTCTATGCTATGGCAGCAGAGAAGAACAGTAATATGCACTATATGGCAGAATCACTGAAAGACTACGCTACAACAAGAGGGCGTTTTGGCAGATTTACAGATCATCATTTATAATACATTGTTAGTATTTCAGCTATGCACAAAAGCCAGATGTTCTTTTTATCAGTCAGTCTCTGGGTTGTAAACATGGTGAAACGAGAGATGGTGAGGAGGAGAGAGGGAAATACATAAAAACAACAATCCCCATAAACCCCCCATCAAAGTTTATGTTATCAACACAGGCCATTTTGGATCCAACAACAAAAGGATTTTTTGAGTTTGTGAATTGCTTGAGCTAAGAAAGAAGAGCTTGTGTCGAGGCGGATCTATCATTTGGCTAATACACACAGGGCTGGTGGGCCGGCTGTTATCAGGGCCCAGCCCTGCACACTACATGTTTCTGTCTTCATATAAACAAAGGTCAACATGGGAACTTACTAGAACTCTGTGCAAGAAATCACCGTTTCAAGGGGTCCGTTTGAACACCATCTTGGCGAGCTGACAGTGCAGTGTCCCAGAGCAAAAACAAACAGCTGCGGACATATGGGTAGGAGGTGCAAGACGCTCCTCCTGTAGACTGCCTTGGGAAGAAGGGCCAGATAGATGAATGCAGGCTGCTGTGTTCTCTTTCTAATGGCCCGCGTGGTGGTAGTGAGCCCTGGTGGAGAACTCAACATTTATGAGTGTGAATCTTTAAGAGCTGTCCTGATGAAAGCCAACACTGGGCGCCAACTCTGATGCCACGGCTATGGATGGGGTGGGGTGGGGGAACCACGCCATGAAGATCCACCCCAGGGCATCCTCCACACAAGAGTCGAGATAGACAGAGAGACCTGATAAATAAATCAACTTAAAGGACTGCAGAGGGTTTGAGGCCTATTTCTCTTCTTGAACCCTAGTTTTGAGACAGCCGGTGGGAGGGAGTGGGGAATGGGAGGGGGGGGGGGGGCGGCAGACTTCTTCATGGTTTCGTCCCAACAGGCATCAAGGACCAAAGACACCAAGTCTGTGATTCTTTCAAGAAATTAAATATATTCACTTATCCGAAAGGCCTTGGCTCAAGATCCTCATCATTTTCTTCAACATCCGAGATAAAAGCGTAAGGACTTTCCCATTGGTTTTCAATCGAAGAGCACTTTGAAAGCTCGTACTTGATTTGAAGGTCTCTTAGAACTTTCTTTGGGACAACAAATTCTGAACTGCCCCTTTTCAAGTGGAGATGAGTAGAAAAGAGATTTCTTAAAACATCAGGGAGCTTTCAATTACCACCCCCTCCTCCCTCCCCTGAACTTTAGAAGCTGCAATAGTTATTCAAACTTAATTGAACAAGACTAGAGTTTTTGCAGTGGTTGTTTCTTCAGTCTAATTCACTCTGAACAACTCTGGTTCAGAACTTTTATGTTATTATTTATTCGTGGCAAATGCATACAGCAAAATTCAAAACAGTGACAATAACAGGATTATAATTAATGATAAACAGCTGTGCGGAGGTGAGATGACGCATTTATGTGTTGACTGATGTGGTACCTGTTTACTTCCGTTGGTGCAACTCTTCTAACAACACACTTTAACAGCAGGTGAAAATCTCTCACAATCAATGCATCATGCAGAGGAAAACAATACACAGTAATAAACAAATTCCATCTAGAGGCAGTTTAGAGTTGTGTTAACCCATTCGCCTCCAAAAAATAATTGTTCCCTGTTATTTGCTATGAATGTTTTTACTTTAGTTTTTGAATGCTTAGCTATTCTTGGTTAGTGGCTGCAGGTTTGTGGTATGACTTTCATAAGAGTGAATTAAATAGTTAGAACTCTCCCAGACTTCACACAACTCTCCATTTGACATGAACACCTTTGGTCTATAGCCTGCTGTTTGACGTAAGCAGTGGAAAAGCTGGCTTATGAATGTATTTGCAAACGGATGAGACTGACTAAATAAAATCTCCATTCTATCCCTCGATTTGAGTTGTTCAACACAACAATGAAATCAAATCAAAATCAGCTCATTATAAAAACCTATTTTAAGGGTTCAAATCAGTTGACAAGAAGTCGACAATGCAGGAAAAGCATGTTTACATGAGATTCTGAAATGATCAAATTTGCTCCAGCCTTGACGTTGAAACATAAACATCCACTTGACTGATCCAAAATACTGGTGAGAAACTGTCAGGAGTGATATTATGCCACGTTTTCTGTAGCATGTAGAGTCTCATTCAGCTGTGTGAGATGAGGACACATTTTTATACATACACGGGGCAAGTTGGAGGATGATTTTTACCTCTTCCCTTTCAAAACACTCACTCTTGCTAGATGTGCATCTGCAGAAAGGACCGATTGGAGCAGGTGTTCTTGTTATAATTCACTGATCATGAAAGGAATGATTGCTAGTACTTCCTTTTTCCAATTTATTGTGGCATTTCTTGGTACAGTCAGACCTGCACACGTCCGGCTACACACGAGCAGAATAGAGATTGGAGTAAATGAATAATTGAATAACATTGTTTTACATGCCACTCAAACAGTAATTCATTTTGCTTATGTTTTATAGAAATTGAGTGTATTTACATCTTCAACTACATAAAACTATTCAAATTTAAATTCATTCATTCATTCATTCATTACATGGAACAATAATTCAAGAAAACTCTTTTTTTAATGCAAAAATGATAATTTATCATTGGTGTTGTTTTTAAAATGTGATCCAAATGGCTATGACAATCTCACCATGCCACTTTTGCCATTTTATGCAGATAATATACTGCAGATATGTCCCACTTGTTATTATGTCTGGCCTTTCTGCTATTAAAAATCAAATTCAGACTGGACTCTGGGGTTTGATTCTATGCTTTTAAACAATACAAGGAATGATGCCTTATTATTTCTCTGATCTGACCAGCTTCCATCACACCCACAGGTCTGTTAGATCTGCCTACTATCTGATCCTTACTATCCCTCAGCTATGCTTAAATTTTAAGGCTAACAGTGCACTCTCCATCGCTGCCTTGAGGTTATGGATTTGCCCACCACTGTCCGTTAGGTCCTCCTCCACTATCAACATGTTCAAAACCAGCTTTAATACTTATGTAGTATTTGGCATGTGTGTTCTCCTTTTGTTTTGTGTGTTATGTTTTATCGTACAGTTCAAAATTGCTTGTTTTCAAATGTTGTGTTATATAAATACATTTGACCTGACTTAAAATCCATCTATTGTTCTGTTTGCAGTTGTATTGAAAGCCAGTTGAGAGGCAGGTTTGCAATGCTAATACAGGTAAACAAATGATCTCCTTAGCAGTGCTATTCTCTCCAGAATGATGTTTCATGTGTTGTACAAGCTTTGGCTTGTTTCTGCAACACACACTGGCAGCACTGTTTGTTTCATTTTGCATTTTTTAGGTGATGATGCTACAAATGTAACTGCAAGACTTCTGTAAAAGCAGTTGCTGTTATAGTACGGCAGAGGGAGGAAAATAAAAGATATTCTCACCATGCTGCTGTCACATGCTCACTGACAGCAATTTTGATGCGGCAACAATAGCTTCTGCTTCCTTTAACAGCTGCTAATGTACTTTCCTTTTATTCAGTGATCCAAGAGCAAGGCGTGAAATGAAACCCCGCTTTTCTCTTTCTTTAGACCAATTTTTTATATATATATTTTCACTTGTGTCTGCAACCAAAGTCATTTACATCTCCCAGGGCAAGGGGGTGGCGTTGAGGAGGGTGTTGGGCAAAGAAATGCTCCTATAATCTCTCTCACTGTCTTTTATTGTAACAAAACTTATTTAACCTGAGGTTTACTTACTGCACAGGATCCCTGGCCTCCTTCCAAGGTCCCATTATGAGAGTGGCTGCTACCTTATCAACAGAAGCACCTCTTCATCAATATATTATTAACAAGCCTGCTAGAATGCTATGAAGTAGAATGGCCCTCCTCTGGGAATAGAGCTAATCGGAGACAGTAACAAAGAAAATAAGTAATAATATACAAAAAAAAGATGAATCAAACAAAAGATCTTCATAATATTACCAACAAAAAAAAAAAAAAAATATAGAAGAACCAAATAATCCACCACAAAATAAAATCAGATCAGTTGTCCTCCTTAAAATTAAAATAATGAATTGTCAATGAATAAATAAATTGAATTCAGACACTGAATATAAATATGTAAAATGTTGTCTGTGAATGTCATTGGCTTATGCTTAGATATTTTTACTGAACATTATTAGTATTAGTAAAGTACTTCACCAATGAATTGCAATAATGTTTAAAAGACTTAATGCCAACATTGCTCTGAAATTTTAAAAAGGTATACAATTCAAATTTTAAATGAGCATTACTTACAAAGGAGTCAAATTTACTTAAAATTGTATTTCAAAGTAAACTTTACCTGAGAATTTATAATTAAATCAACCAAGAATTGTGTGTAAAAGTGAAAGTGAAGTGTCATCCAGCCAAGTATGGTGACCCATACTCAGAATTCGTGCTCTGCATTTAACCCATCCAAGGTGTACACACACAGCAGTGAACACACACACCCAGAGCAGTGGGCAGCCATTTTTATGCTGCGGCGCCCGGGGAGCAGCTGGGGGTTCGGTGCCTTGCTCAAGAGCACCTCAGTCGTGGTATTGCCGGCCCGAGACTCAAACCCACAACCTTAGGGTTAGGAATCAAACTCTCTAACCATTAGGCCACGACCTCCCCCTGTAATTGAAAATGTTCTGCTAAGTTTGCTAGCATTTCTGAGTGAAAATTGTGTCCTGCCTTTTTTCAAGTAAATCCTACTCCAAATGACCCTGAAGTTGGTCAATGAATACACAGAATAATTTTAATACACATATTCTAACATATGCAATTAATTTATGAATTCAAATTCACATATTTTGACAAATGCATAGAGACAGACAAAAACTAAACCAATAAAAACCATCTGGCATAATCTTAAATTTTTGTTTTGTTAATAAAATATAAATTAAAAAAACTTTTTTTTTTTCACAAAATCAGAGCCATGTAGTGTGACTCCCCCAAAACCATAAATAAATAAATACATGCATTCATACTTTTACCTTTAGAAATATATTTATAAACTATTTTTTATGGAAAATAATCACTAAGATGATAAAACAATATGGTATTACTTTTTGTTACTGTATACCACAGGACAATTTAGAGCCTTTAAATAAAAAAAAAAAAATTAAAAAAAACATCATTATTTGTTTTTATATTATTTTTATATATATGTATGTGTGTGTATCTATGTATGTGTTTAAATTCTGTTTGATTGTTACACACCTTAAATGTAATAGTTAATATATTTAAGATTGTAAAAGACAACAGATTATTTTTTGTCAGAGACAAATTAATCTTAAACTTAGATTTTAATCTAAAAATCTTTAACTGGCCTAATTAATTGCGATGTTGCATTAATCTTTACTTTTCTGCACTTCTTAGAACTCCATTCAATATTTTCTGCACAGCTCAAATTTTAAAGCCACTTTTGATCATCTGTTTGGGTGATACAAGCAGTTCAGATTTTATTCCATTTACACTCTAAAATCAACTGTTGAGACCATACAATTACAATTTTTTTCTATCTCTTTAAAGTCTCCAGGCTCCCTCCCCTACAAGCTCTTGTCTGCATTTCCATTTACAATGAATCTTATTTTGACTTTGCCTCTGCTGACCTCCATTTTAGCCATCAGACTTGTTTCACCCCCTGCTCCGTTCCTTGCATTCATATGCTTTTCTTCCTTCCTAACACATCTAATTGACTTCATGTCTGATCATGTAAAGGATGCTGTTCTCCACCTGCTCCACACACTAACACTAAATCCTCTAGTGCTCTCACTCCATTAACAAAGAACAGCACAAAAGTTCTGCTCCCTGCTATCAAACAAGCGACTGCTAAAATCTCATTTTCAGCTCAATTTAACCTGCTACCCCTCTAGGGTGGTGTGATTATAGCAAACCTGCTCTGTCACACGTAAATTAGGACAAAAACTACCTATAATGCTAAAGGTTACCTAATGATAGACAAGAGCCTTTCACAATGCCAGACCATGTCTGAGATACTTAGTGCTTGCGTTTCCTACCAAAATAAGCTGAATGTATTACATTCTGGCTTTTTCTCTGGGTTAATACGGCACTTTTAAATGAGTATCATTTACCTCTTCTGTAGTGGGCCTGTTTTCATTATTCTCATGAAATTTAATTACAGATCTACTTTCTTATGCAATTCAGTCAGGGCTAAATCAGGGCTTTTCAAACATTTTACTCCCGAATCACCATGTCATGATGATTGCCATGTGAGGGACTCTCATAAATATAAAAGCGGCTATATATGGTATTTTGTTGTGTGTAATAAGCACATAAAGACAACACATGCTGTTTTCAAAATTAAATTATTGGATTTTGTTGTCACTGTACTAAATACAATATTATTAGATTACATTTGTATTATATTTTCTCTACCTAGTATAAAAGAAGAGATTCATTCAATTAGATGTTTTATATATATATATTTTGCATTAAACACTTTTAACAATAAATAGTTAAATACTAAATTCAAATTAGATTAAATATACATTTTTTTATTTTATAAAAAGTTTAAATATTTATTTTTATTTCTTAATAAAAGCATAATTCCTATTTTGAATGGATTTTTGGATAAATAGATAATCTTAGGGTTTCTCTCTCTCTCTCTCTCTCACTCTCTCTGTCAAATTTCACAGGCCCCCAAATCAACTGTTTTTTTCTCCATAGGCAACCTGTTAAAAAATTATCTTATTCATACTAGCATTATTTCCTATTGTTCTTTAAAAATGTATGTCTTGGATTGCCTTCAGAAAACATATTTGTATTTCTTGTATAATTTCTTGATTCAAAAAACAAGCTGCAGCTATGATGAGTTTGCACTTCTTTCAATGCATTTAAGCTTCACTTGTAAATTCTCATTAGTATTACCAGGCTTGATGTTTTAACCAGCATATTAATAATATCTAGATATTTGTTTTGGCACTAGTTGTCAAGTGTTTACAGTTAAACTAGCACTGTCTCTTCATCTGCATTGATACATGTCATTCACATAGCGTACGTGTTGATCTTATCCCCGTGATTCTTGCTTTGAGCTTGCCTTAAGCAAATGTATAGATCACCCTCAGAGTCACTCAATGTAATGATGCCTCACACCTGACAGCCCTGACAGGCCTGTCTGTGGAACTGTCTCTCAGTCTGGGATTACCGCTATGGGCGCGTCTGTAAACAGATTTAACCTACACATCAATAAGGTACTCTGGGCCACTAGTAACACACATGAGTTCTCTGTTCTTCTTAGTAAATTAATAATTAATACTCAGGAATAATTTAGAGAGGTGACGCATCCTAACATTTTTTTTTAACAAACCAGAGCCTGGTATGTACAGTACAGTACTGTATGTGTGCATGAGAGATCACTGGTGGATGCTCAAGTTGGAGGGTCACAGCAGGTCTTTGGGCCTCTTCATTCTCACCTCATTCACAGCTCATTCACGCTTGGCGAAGTGTCTGCTTCCCATTAACACTGGGTCATACTCTCCCTCCACACTCCCCGTCTCACACTGACGTCCTCAATCTGCATGCAGGACAGCAGCCTAAGCAGGGCCAAGCCACCCCACAAACAGCACTTACTGTCATCATTAACATTAAGAGCAAATCAGCAATGCACATTGGACATCCTAATTTTATTTTTTTTTTAAACTAATTTTACAGAGACTGTTGGGAAGGATTTTAATTTTTATGTCAGTTTTAGGCTATATTAAAAATTCTTGAGCTAAATTATTTTAATAATTACAATAATTTGTGTACAGGAGATTCCAAGAAAACACCTGGAATTTGAATGGGACTCAATGGAGGATTCAGCTTCCTGAGCCACTGAGCATAACCAAAGAAATTTACTTTAGAATGCTTTAGAATTAAATAGAAATTCAAGCCAGGCTCATTGGAAATATGTGACTCTGGCATTTCTGCAAAATATGAAATACGTTGCTCTGGATACATTTCTTTGCACTTTTCAGAATCGTTCACAAGAGGTGCTAAAAGCAATATATTTATTTTTTCTCCATTGAAGCTGCGTGCATATAAAACTGTCCAGTAACATTAAAAAAAAAAAAAAAAAATGCATGTGTGCACTTTTTTTTTAGAATGATACTGTGTTGCTTGTAGTACCTTTTTATGGCACTTTTAAAGTGAAATGTCCATTGATTGGCATGGAATAGCGGGTTGAGTTTTCTCTGAAATAGTTAAACAGGACAGTGGCAATGTTTTATTATGTTGGTTATTCTCGAAGTTTGGAAATTAAATGTCCAATAAGTGTCACTAAAAGGTTAATGCTCTATCGAGTTTAAAATGAATGTATTACCTATGTTTAACCATATATCCAATATTATCTATCAAACTAATCTGACTAATCTGACCGTTTGCTTAAAATTATAAATCGTGAGTGCAGCGCGAGTACAGAGCGTTAGCATTCACTAACCGGTTAGCTTGTCATTTACGTTTCAATTTGCATTTCTATTCACATCTATTACCATTTTCTTTTTTCTCTTGCCCTGTTTCTTTTCTCTCTCTCGCCGTTTTTCACAAGTTCATCAAACAGTGGTAAGTCAGAATCATTCTTCAATCACGGTGAGTAATGGCTTTTTCTACTGCTTTTGTTGTTTGCACTGCTTGCCACATGTATAGTTTAGCTCTCTCTGTCGACGACAGGGAAACACATGTGATAAATGCAGGGAAATAGTTAGCCTGACAGGGAAGGTTTCAGAATTAGAGACACGCATCCAAACTTTAATTAAGGATAGTAAGAATGTGAGGGCTGTAGATACGGCTATGGATGCAACCAGCTCAGGGAGTCCTGTACATTGTTTGGTTCCGGTTACAGAGCCTGTGGACTGTGAGGCGGCCTAGTCGTGGGTCAAAACACTGCTCTTCTGTTCCGATCAAAACATTAAACAGGTTCTTCCCACTCAGTGATGCACCCACTGAGAAACCTGATCAAAGTGCTCTAGTTATTGGTGATTCTATTATACGGAATGTGAAAATAGAGACACCAGCCACCATAGTACAATGTTTACCGGGATGCATCTGACATCTTGGCAAATTTTAAAGTGCTGGCTAATGCTAAACATAAATTCAGTAAGATTGGTATTCACGCCGGCACTAATGTTCAACTTCACCAGTCGACGATAACTAAAAATAACATTAAAGAGGTGTGTGAACTTGCAAGTACAATGTCAGACACTGTAATATGCTCTGGTCCCCTCCCTGCTTACCATGGTGACGAGATACATAGCAGACTGTTGTCACTCAATGGCTGGATGTCTAATTGGTGCCTGCAGAATAACATAGGTTTTATAGACAATTGGACGAGTTTTGGGGGCAGACCTGACCTGTTGAAAAGAGATGGTCTTCATCCCTCCTGGGGTGGAGCCGCTCTTCTATCTAGAAATATGGCACATAGTCTTAGAGTCTTCACTTGTCTAACTGGGGCCCAGGTCAGGAAGCAGACAGACTGGCTAAACCAACCGTCTGCTAGCTGGCTCATGCCACAGAAATTAGTTAATTCTTAGCACACAGAGACTCTTTCACCTAGATATCACACTCTGTGTCTGTTCCCCGAACTAGAAAATCCAAAAAAAAATTCAAAATAATTTAAGATTTACAATTTAATTGATGTTCAACAAATAGAAAACAGATGTAATATGGATAAACAAATGATAAAGCTTGGGCAGGCTTCAAGTATAACTCGTTTGAAGTAATGGTGCATCATATAACATTATGCAGAGAAACAAGTGTTAATGATAAAGCCCCTATGTTTGTTTGTAATGGCTACTGTATACAGGCCACCAGGGCACCATACAGATTTTATTAAAGAATTTGCTTATTTTCTATCTAAGTTAGTGCTGGCTGCAGATAAAGTTTTAATTGTTGGTGATTTAAATATCCATTTTGATAGCGAAAAAGTTGCATTGGGATCAGCATTCACAGACATTTTGAACTCTATTGGGGTTAGACAACACGTGTCAGGACCTACTAATTGTCAAAATCATACTCTAGATTTAATACCGTCACATGGAATTGATGTTGATGGTGTTGAAATTATGTAGCCAAGCGATGATATCTCAGATCATTATCTAGTCTTGTGCAAACTTCATATAGCTAAAACAGTAAATTCTAATCCTTGTTACAAGTATGGTAGAACCATCACTTCTACCAAAAAAGACTGCTTTGTAAGTAATCTTCCTGATTTATCACAATTCCTCTGCATATCCAATAGCTCAGAACAACTTGATGATGTAACAGAAACTGAGCACACTTGCACCCTAAAGAGAGCAGCCTGGAAAATGGAGTGTTAAAATGGAAAATTAGAGGTATTTCTTATTGCTTGGCGAGAAAAGTACCCTATCCTACAGAAAAGCATTGAAAACTGCTAGATGTGATTACTTTTCTTCTCATTTAGAAAAAAACAAACATAAACCCAGGTATTTATTCAATTCAGTGGCTAAATTAATGAAAAATAAAGCATCAACAGGTGTTGACATTTCCCAACAGCACAGCAGTAATGACTTTATGTACTACTTCCAAGATCGATACTATTAGAGATAAAATTAAACCAACAACATGTATGTTTGACCCTATTCCATATAAGCTTCTAAAAGAGGTGCTTCCAGAAGTCATAGATCCTCTTCTGACTATTATTAATTTGTCATTGTCATTAGGATATGTCCCCAAAACCTTCAAACTGGCTGTTATTAAGCCTCTCATTAAAAAAACACAACTTGACCCCAAAGAACTAGTTAATTACAGACTGATCTCGAAAGGTAGTATCTTTACAATTATATTCCTTCTTAGACAAAAATGGCATCTGTGAGGATTTCCAGTCAGGATTTAGACCATATCATAGAACTGAGACTGCTCTCATTAGGTTACAAATGACCTGTTCTTATTATCTGATCATGGTAATATCTCTCTATTAGTGCTACAGGATCTTAGCGCTGCGTTCAACACTATTGACCAGAACATTCTTTTGAATAGACTAGAAAACTTTGTTTGCATTAGTGGAAGTGCATTAGCATGGTTCAAATCATACTTATCTGACCGCCATCAGTTCGTAGCAGTGAATAAAGAGGTATCATATCGATCACAAGTGCAGTATGGAGTACCTCAAGGCTCAGTACTAGGGTCGTTACTTTTCATGCTTTACATGTTACCCCTAGAAGATATCATCAGGAAACATGGTGTTAGCTTTCACTGTTATGCTAATGGAACTCAGCTCTATATTTCTTTGTGGCCCGGCAAAACATACCAATTAGAAAAACTTACGGAATGCATAGTCGATATAAAAAACTAGGTTAGATTAGGTTTGATTATTGTAATGCTTTATTGCAGGGAACTCCAACCCTGCTCCTGAAGAGTTTACCGTCCTGCAGACTTCAGTTCCAACCCTGCACCAACACACCTGTCCATAATTATCACGTCGCCCTGAAAACCTTGATTAGCTGGTTCAGGTGTGTTTGACTGGGGTTGGAGCTGAAAGCTTACCAGGAGCAGCATTGGAGACCACTGCTTTATTGGGTGGCTGTTCTGCAAGATTAATAAACAAACTCCAGTTGGTCCAAAATGCAGCAGCTAGAGTTCTAACTAGAACCAGGAAATATGACCATATTAGCCCGGTTCTGTCATCAGTGCACTGGCTACCTATTAAACATTGTATAGATTTTAAAATCTTGTGTATTACTTACAAAGCCCTGAGTGGTTTAGCACCTCAGTATTTGAACGAGCTCTTATTGCATTGTACTCCTCCACATATACTGCATTCTCAAAACTCTGGCAATTTGATAATGCCTAGAATTTCAAAATCTGCGGGCGGCAAATCCTTTTCCTATTTAGTGCCAAAAACTCTGAAATAACCTACCTAACATTGTTCAGGAGGCAGACACACTCTGTCATTTTAAATCTAGATTCAAGACCCATCTCTTTAACCTGGCTTACACATAACACACTAACACATTTCTAATATTCAAATCCATTAAAGGATTTTTAGACTGCATTAATTAGGACAACCAGAAACGGGAACACTTCCCACAACACCCAATGTACTTGCTACATCTTTAGAAGAATGTCAGCTATGCTAATATTAGTCTGTTTGTTTCTTATTCCGAGGTCACCGTAGCCAACAGATCCAGTTTGTATCCAGATCAGATGGTCACTGAAGTCACCCGGATCCAGTACGTATCCAGCCCAGATGGTGGATTGGCACCTAGAGAAGACCTCTACAGCCCAGAATGACCAGGACAACCAGATGAACCCCAGAGAAAGATCCCCAGTGAAAACTTTGTCTCATAGACAGCCACTGGGACAAGACGACAGGAACCAGATGATTCCTCTGCACAATGTGACTTTGCTGCAGCCTGGAATTAAACTGCTGGTTTCGTCTGGCCAGAGGAGAACTGGCCCCCCGACTGAGCCTGGCTTCTCCCAAGGTTTTTTCTCCATTCTGTCACCAATGGAGTTTTGGTTCCTGCTTGCTTAGTTGGGTATACTTAATATCCAGCGATATCATCGACTTGATTGCACAGATACTATTTAAAATTAACTGAGCTGGATGATGACATCACTGAATTTAATGATGAACTGCCATTAACTGAAAATGTACTGTTTACTATTATCATTTTGCATCATTGAGACACTATTTTCCTATTTAATACTCTAAAGAGCTTTGACACAATCTGTATTGTTAAAAGCGCTATATAAATAAAGGTTACTTGACTTGACTTGACTTGACATTTGCTGAAGCAACCATGCTGTTTTTAGACTTTGAGCTCTTTTGTGTTGTGAGTCATGACTCGTGTTTTCATGGGACTTGTACCAGAGAACTCTGTAACAGAACAATGCTGTACCAAGCAGGTTTACAATGAGCTGCCAAGTTTACTACAGGTATGTCCGAAAAGCTGTACATATGGAGCTGGTTATGTGATGTAAATGTATTAGTTTACAAATCATGCACTAAAATAAAACTGTCCCAATTTAAATAAACAGTAATATGGAAGGAACTGTACAAAAATAAGTCTTAATTTATCAATAATCTGCCCCTGTTATCAAAAATTGTGTGAATAGGAATAACAGCTGTTTACTGCCTCTAGTGTTAATTTTGTGTTCATAGTGTTCAAATTTATGTACACAATAGATTTTTGCAGTTTTGGTAGAAATTTCAGTATAATCACGTATTTCAATTCAATTCTAGTTTATTTGTATAGAGCTTTTTACGATACAAATCATTGCAAAGCAACTTTACAGAAAATTAAGTTTCTAAGTTTCTAACCTTATCTCATTTAATTATTTAATTTTTCTGCTCATTGTAAAAAAAAAAAAAATACAGAAAGTTTATGTCAGTAGTTCCATATTCATAATTGTTACAACACTGTCTGTTTACAAAAGAGATGGGAACACAGCTCACAAAGCTAGTGTGGACTGTATAATTAAAAATCCAAATATATCATATTTTAAAATATTACATAATTCATCAATGCCTGTTTGTCATTTATAGGCTAATATACAAACCAGCTGGATCACACTTAAATTTAAAGTTTAATTCTCGCTATTAACAAACTATTAATTACAACTTTTGCATCAATAAACTTCTATTTTGCTGTTTATTAATGGCTAGAAAGGTAGTAGTTAAGTTTAGGTATTGGGTAGGATTAGGGATGTAGAATATGTTCATGTAGAATATGTGCTTTATAAGTACTAATAAACAGCCAATATGTTAGTAATAGGCATGTTAATAAGCTCTTGTTAATAGTGAGAATTGGTCCCTGTTACCACCAATTGTAAAGTGACACAACAAGCCAAAATTTCATGTGAAGTATAGTGTTTTTTCCTGGTCTTATTTATAAATCCGGTGACAACTACATAGCCGCTCTGTTCTCAGTTTTTGGTTAAAATAAAATAAAAAACATAAAATGACAAAAAAAAAAAAAAGCATCATTCTTCACATTCTGAATGGACAACCTAATTTGCACACTGACCTGTGTGCGTCACTTAAAAAAATGGGATATTAAGAGACTACAAAACACTATATAAAAATTTACGCAGCACCACAAGTCTTTTATTTATGTACTGCATATTAATACACCATTTACCATTTGATGAAACTATCATAGTTGATTAAATGAAGCCCAAGTGTCACATTTTTACATTTGAGAATTCTGAGCTTATAACTATCATCGGATGGATACAGTGGGTTCTTTATGCTTTGAATTATCTGTTCATAAATCCTGATCAAAAAAACACTGTAATGCTTCAGTTTAAATAAAGACAACATTGTAAAACAATTTGCGGCAATAAACACACCAATCAATGACTTGCTGCCTTTCAAAAAGTCCCAGAGAGACAGTGACATTCTCCTGGGTTTAAATGACACATTTATGGTATATTAACAAGCCATAAATTTCACAGCGAATTTCAGTTTGTGCTTGTAAAGTAATCCCTCCCAACAGTGGGGTATAGAGTGAGAATCTCTGCCCGCCATTAGTGAAGCGGTTAAGATGATGAGAACAGTCCCTCTACTCTCAAAGCTGTCCCCAACGGCAACGGCACGTCTCTGTGTTTCCCCTCACCTTCTTTATCTGCAGACTTTGACAAGAGAGACCATAATCCCGCAGATCTATTTGGCATCATCACTGAGTCACTCACAATATGTAAATATATGAGAGGGGATCTGTACTTTCATCCATTATAGATGAAGGAAACCCAAAGTCGGGAAATGGGTCCCTTAAAACCGTCAGTCTCGGGCGCTTTATGCCTGTGGCTACAGAGCCAAAAACTGTACTTGGAACCACTCACTGTACTTTCTTGATGGCTTATTCATATTAAAAATGGCCATTACAAGAAATTTTAAATCTACACATTTATTTTTAATAAATGTATTGTTGTAGCAACATTTCTTTTAATCAAATTAGATACAGTAACTATCCATGGCAGTAAAATCAGAATATTGCCAATAATAGTCATTTACTAACTTTCAGTGTTTTGTAGTCATTTCAGACTGTATTCACACATGCATACTTATAGAGCATTTTTTAAATGAACAAGAACTAAATTCTTCATCAAACGCAGTATTGTAAATTTGACAATAGCCACTGCCTGACAGCACCACAAGAACATGGAGAGTCTCCCAGGTCATTCAGTCTGTGTGAGTGAGTGGTTAAGGTAAACCCTATGTTATTGGGGACAAAATGTCCCCACAAAAATGGCAATATCTGAAATCCTTTAATTTTTCTATGAGAAAAAAGAAAAAGAAAAAAGATTTTTCATAGGGTAGGTTTAGGAATAGGGTTAGTGTAGGGGGATAGAATATACAGTTTGTACAAAACCCATTACCCCTGTGGAATGTCACCATAATGATAGGAATACATGTGTGTGTGTGTGTGTGTGTGTGTGTGTGTGTGTGTGTGTGTGTGTGTGTGTGTGTGTGTGTGTGTGTGTACTTGTTTATGCTACATTGTGTAGACCAAATGTCCCCACAAGGATAGTAAAACCTGAAACTTTTGACATTGTGAGGACCGGCCTGCGGCTTACATTACATTATGCCATGTGATGCTGTATATAGAGGCATTATGGTATAGACAGCACATTCCTATAAATCTACTTTCATCTGAATAGTTCAGCTACAGGACAGTTTCAGTCATATGGCAAAGTAAGGACATTTCCTGTATTGCCAGTAAACTCTGTTCTTGCACAAAACCTTATGGCCATGACATACCTTCATCACACCATTTGACAACACACTGGATAAATGCTTTTACAAACATTAAGGATTTTATGTGAGATATGCATTTAGGTAATGTAAGTCTATTTTTCTAACATGACAGGTTATTGCCTGTACTGTAATTACTTCAGCAAAAAAGGTGATTTGAAACATGAATCTTGCATTGTTTGCTCTTGAATGAACTGATTGTTAAAAGCACTAAATTGAAAGATCTTACTGTTGTGTTTTGGTGATTAAACCAAATGTTCGCAATGCGTATCACAATGATCTTGTGTTCTGAAACAATGATTATGTGGAATGACTAGTGGTGTTAGTGTGATCAGTTTAAAATTTTGTACTAAGCGTTTTGAAAATGTACACCTTACTTATGAAAATAGTACCAAACCATCAAAAAAAAACTGTAGTAAACTCTGCTTAATATCTGCTAACACTTTTAACACTTTAATGGTCCTCCAAAAGGCATTCTGCTGCTATAAATAACTTTGCAAATGCATGTCATTCTAACAGTCTATTAACATTCTAACTAGAGTTAATTGACATGTAATTGCAAATTAATGAGAGTTAGTTGACAGGTAATTGCAAAGTTATTAATAGTTAGTAGTTAGTTGTCTAAAGCGGACTTTCAAAATAAAGAGTAACCACAATCTGACCTAATGTTGCCATAAATAGTTCAAATTATTTTATATTGTTTATTGACTTGGCACACAGTCAAGAGTATCTTCATGATTTCATTTTCTATTTTGTGTTTTCAAAATGGATCAAAATCGCTAGTTGCAGTCCATTGAGTGCTGATGTGAAATTAATTCTGATATGAAAATATCTGAATATCATTGGATTACCAGTAAATGCTAATGAACTTTTAGGTCTGATAATAGTCAAGTCATTTCTGTGTAATGTTTTAACAGGTAGGGACAGGCTAGCTCTCATTATCTTTTCAATATCAAAGCTTTCCTGTGTTAATGCAGGTTTGCATAAAGCTGTCAGATCCTCAACTTTGACAGCTCAATTAGGTTTAGAAAATGAATGCAGGTGACGTTAATTATCAAGAGTTAACACGCACATACGCCTCCCTTCACAGGCTCATTATAATATAACACAATGGCCATTTTTCGCTCTAAGTTGAAGACAGTGAAAACACTGATAACTATGACATGAGATAATAAATGCATGTTTCATGCTTAAAAGCAATAAAACTGAATTTAATCTCGCCCTTGTCAAAAAAAAAAAAAAAATTAGACATGTTTGGATGTGATGGTCTCACAGACCAGTAAACATCCAGCATCGGCCCTCATACACACTTCTTGTTAATGAGTGCCACTCTTCGGGTAATGAGCTGGCTCTATCTCAGACAGCATAAATAGCGAGCTGGTGTGGGAAACTCGATTTGAGCGACAGGGTCACGCACCTTGCCTTTAGCTGAATTAAAAGAGGATCGCCAGTGACGATGCGCAATATTGCAATGCCCGTTTGCATATGTGAAGTGATATTAAAAGGGATCAGCTTCATCTAGTGAGACACAACAATCAATGTGAAGGGAACAGCATGGTTTAATATCACAAATTACTCCCAGGGAGTGACCTCCTCACTTTGAGCTTGATTACAGAGCCTTAATTAGGAGGGATTCCCAAGTCTCTCCATCCCTCTGTCTCCTTTTTCTCTTTTTTCGCTTACGTAGAGTTGGGGGTTTAGTCACAAATTCAATATTTACCTTGCACTACTGTGCTTGTACTGAGTCAGGTGGGGGGAATGAGTGAGAAAGGGGGTGGGGAGAGATGAAATTAATAAAACCTGCTCTTCAGGATTCAGGTGCAAACCAATTTACAAGCTGGCATTTAAAGGACTTTAATTAATATTTTGTCACAGCTGAAATTTCAGTGTGTTTTAAAAGCCTTCCTAATGAATATACACATAGTACTGACATGTTATTTTTTAACAGCAAACGAGGATGAAAGTCCATTTCCTGACCCGCATCAAAAAGCTGAGGTGCTCAATAAGGTGTAACAATTTTGCGATTTAATTATCCTAAATAATGGGACAGTGGATGCAGTCAGGATAGGTCACCCCAAAATTTTATTTTTTATAATAAAATTCAGAAACCCTCCAAAATGAAAAGAATGAAAAAAATGGCATTGATGGAGTTGGTATGGTTTAACAATTTAAACAAATTTATTTAATTTATAAAAACACTCCAAATTCTGTTTGAATTTAAAAAGAATGTCTAAAAAAAAATAAGAAGAATTTAAAAAGAATGTCTAATAAATTGAAAGAGATATCTTTAACACTTCAATATTTTTTTAATTGTACCTTATGAATGCTTTTTTCTTTTTTTCACAAATTGTCTTCTTTATTATTTATTTATTTATTTATTGGGAATCTGTTTTAGTATTTAATACACATTAATTTTTGGGAAAAAGTGCTGCACAACCGTTGAAATTACAACATGGATGAAAAATTGTGTGACATTGTTTGGTATTCTTAAAAAAAGATTTCTTATTAAACTGTATTAGTAGTAGTAGCAGTACTTTACTATATTCTGTAAAGAACAGAAGTAAAGTTTGACGAGACTAGGTGGTGTTTCTTCTCAACGTGGCTCTTTCATTTTGGCGGGTTTGCGGAGACCTTTGAGTTTCTGTGTAGGCTATCTGACGACAATTCTATCAAATGAAATGGTGAAGTGCTCATGATGTGAACTCTCAGAGCAGCTCTGGAGATGAAGTTCATGAGGTCCTCATATAGTGAGACAGCAAACAATGTGCACGATCAAGCGTAAACCCTGAAAAGACGGAGAAACCTGGGAATGGACAGAAATAGGCTGTTTGAGGACCTTAGAATCCTAAGAGTCTAGTACTGAGAGAGAGAGATCAGAAAATCAGAAACATAATGTGGTGTCAATCCACGAGACGCTTAAGAACAAATAATAAGACCTTATACTAAAGCCAGAGAAGAGACGCCATTACAGGAGCAATACTTTTCTCTCTTTCAGTCAGGATAACTATGAATCACTTAGCCAGAACTTGCTTTCACAGCTCAGTCTGGTCAGTTTTGTAGACCTCAGAGTCTCCCCAACCCCTCAGCAGGTAAAAGGAAGTCCAACACAAACATATGACCTGCTAGAGGAACTGCTCTTTTGGCTTTTTTCACCTGCTGCAGCTCTCCAGGGGTGAAAGGTCAACTGTCACAGGGGCCAGAGAGGTTCCCCTTGGGGCATGCAGCCTGGAGAACTTCTCTTGAAGCTGAGACACCTCTGCCTGGTTTCACAGCGCTGCCCCAAACTGCCCTGGGGCATGAATGATATTCGGTATTTATGGGACTGCTGGGCTATCGCTGGACGTACAAACCGCAATCCCTGTCTCTGTCCCAAAGGAGAGTGCCTCATCATCCTCCTCTGAAAGAAAGCTGCTTGGGCCTGCCCTAAAATCCAGAGATTTATCAACATCCTGAAACTTTAGGATGTATCCACCCTAAATATTGATAGGTGATGGGGGGGAAAAAAGACCTTTCCTATATTGGGATCATTATTTAATAATAGCTGAAGCCACAGAGTGTGATATCTGCCACAGCTACTGTATAAGTCATGGAAAAAACTGATGTGGTGGTTTATCTCATCCCACACACACAAGTATATTTTTTTACAGTGAGGAACTTTATAAAAACAGATCTCCTGTTCTCCAAATATTCACCAGACTGCTCTGTCCATCATTGCACCCAAGTCGTAAAGGAGTAGCTTACCTAAAAATAAAACAATTCTGTCACCATTTAGGCATACTGACACCTAAAACCTTCTTATTGTTTCAAAACATGTCCATCTTTCTTCTGTTAGAATGACTGAGGACTAGAGTTTTCAAGTGTTCAACCGTTAAAGAAAAGCAAATAAACATGGAGAACATAAACATGATACCTATGTCTTGTGTGCTAATTTTTGCAGCCTTACAATAGTTTTGTGTGATACACAGGCCAAAAAGTTTTTATTTTATTTTATTTTATTATGTATGCACTAATATTCCATTACCATTTGGAACTTCTGCAACCAAATCACTAGTCAGTGAGAAGAACAAACCAGTCAAATTTCTGAATGAATCATTCTTTTGTGAAGCAGAAGCAGTTTAAACTAATATATATATATATATATATATATATATATATATATATATATATATATATATATATATATATATATATATAAACTCAGAAAAAGAAAAATAAATGAATAAAAATAAAAAATTAAATAATTAAATTAAATTAATGATTTGTCCATGAATCAATAGTTACTTCTGAGCGTGCCAGAAAATCAAGGATGGATGTCAAGATTTTCAGTAAACTTTTATTTTGGGCTATTCATTTAAAAGTATTATTTAAAAGGAAAATATAATACACACATTATACGGATTAATCTTTTGATACTTTTGTAACCATTTGTTGTAATTTCATGGAAATGAGCAACCAGAGCATTCTTCAAAATTTCTCCTTTTGCTATCCAAGGAAGGAAGGAAGTCAGTTGTAGCCATTTAAGAAAGTGTATTTTTATTTGTTTATATGTTTAAATAATATTTGTTTGTATTTTGTTTTGTTCAACTTGTTAATTAAGTAAGAAAATTGTAAACATCATAAGGGCGTGGTAAATTGGATGTCAGTACGGCGGAAGAAAGGGAGTGAGTCAGACATTGTTTTTGACCACTATATGGTTTTGTTTCTAGAATCCCTTTTTTGGAACGAGTTTCGTTTTGGTATAATTTGTATCTTAATTGTAATATATTTTTCGTTGGTCAATTATCTACCTAAATAAACAAGCAGAAGGAATAAACGTTTCGTGGAATGAAGTGCATTCAAGACAAAGCCCACTACCATGCTTCCACGTCAAAGACATACAGGTTTGGATCAACGAAGAGAGTTAATTTGATTAGCTGTTTCAGGTTTTTAATTAACATCACCAAAAATACCTTGCTTGAAGATGCTCAAAGATGGAACTACGTTAACTTCTGTTTTTACAACCCTCGCATGATTAATGGAGCGATTCTCTATCTACTTACTCAAAACTAAAACTGTTTGCTCAGTCCGCGCTTGGAAAAAAGGGAAAAAAGGGAAGAAAACATATTAGCAAAAAATAAATGTTGGTGAGTGCTAGAAGAGGCCGATTATGTATGTCTGGGGCAAATTGGTGGTAATGAGTCAAGAGACTGAGCTGGTTCACATATATTAAAACAGCGATCATTAAGGCATTTGGGCTTAGATTAATCCTGTTAATGACATGCCGGTGCCACTGGGAATAAGTGAGCCGGCCCCAGATGTCGAGCTGTGGCTCAACTCGACACACAGCAAATCTCTGCCTCTCCCTCTCGCATACATACTCCGCACTCTCTCCATCTTTTCGCTCTCATGCAGCAGGGATGCTCCTGCACAGTACCACCACTTCAAATGCAAACGAGGGGACACCATCACAGCAGACTACTAATGAGAGCAATGCGAGAAAGAGAGAGAGAGAGAGGTGGCTGAGATGAATAAATTAAAAAAAAAAAAGGAAAAGAAGAAGTGATCTGAACTGCAGATAAGAAGCTGCAGCGGGAACCCCTGATGTCCCCAATTAGGAAAAAGATGTCACCCCCTGTCCACAGAGCTGTAATAAAACCCTCACTCTGTATTCTCCATCACACGGCTCCAACACTGTTAACATTTTAATCTGTCCTGGGCGTGCATGGTAACACTAATTACTTGGCCATTTGGCTGACTCTAGAATCCTCCAAATGGAAATCTGATCTCGGGCTTAAGACCGTTACATTAAAAAATAATAAGTCATATTTACTGATCTAGCCAGTATTCATACTTGTGATTCAACCGGTTCACTCTTCTTATTGACTGATAGGATCTCCAGCATAAAAGGAAATGACTGTGTGAATTTTAACAAGGACATGATCCCTGGATTGTTTCCCCTTCTCTTCCCCCCATCCTGCCCATATAACCCCGCTGTTTGAGAGAGGCCATGGCACATTTCGATTTCATCACAGGTGTTTTAAATCTATGCAAATCCTCCCATTCCAATCTTAACAGGCAAATCCAATCATTTAAAGCAATCTCCAGAAGCCATTTCTGCCAACATTAAAATTATGGTCACTTGGAGAAATTTTTGAACCGTATGAAAAGGCATATCTGTGTCTGATAAAATCCCATCATCTGTAGCCATTCCTTCTGACTCCTGCTCGGGGATAAAACACCTTGTTCCGAGGACGCCCCTCAGTTGTGGCAGATTCAGATTTACACAGAAATGAATAAGCTTTGGTTTCACCCCCGCCGAATTAACGACACACATCTTTCGGATTCAGTGACCAGTGTATTGTTTTAGGGCCAGGGTGAACCCCAAAAAGAAAGGGTAAACTCATTTTTTGTGCCTCTGAGTGCTGTGTACTGTTTGGTGGCGATAACACAAGAGGAAACCTTCGATAAAGGCAAGAAATTAGATTCTATCCCCACATGTGGAACCGGCAGCACCAGAAGCATGAGACAGAAAAGAAGAGGAGCGAATGTAATGGTTGTATTACCGTGCTCAGTCATGTATTATTAATGTTAACGTGATCAAGGCAGGTGGACGAGCCCAAAAGACATCGCTGCCTAATGAACACAGCCCTCTCTCTCTCAGTGGAACAGGCCCTGGCAGCTGTTACTGTTTCAGAGCAAGTTGTTAGCCTCTGACGAACACACATTTAATTTACAAGCATAATCTACAGCCACCCACAAATGACACTGTTCATATTAAAGGGCTGGACGTGTCCGCTCATAGGATAAGGGTTGTATTTGCAAGGGGAAAAGGTCTAAACAGAGGCAAACTAAAGGGCTGCTAAAGTCTTCTAAATTATTAGAACTTTTCTGGACCACAAGTTAGATTTGTTTAAGAGAATTGGTTTTCAATCTGGGGTCCCCAAGGAGGCTGTAAGAGGGTGCTATGGGGAAAAAAAACTATAAATCATTTTAAAAATTACAATTATTTTGAATTAACAATAATTTCCAGATAACAGTTTTTAGACAACATATTGTACTCATAATATCACACTTACTAAACATTTTATTAAAATTTATACTTTTCAGCAAAGGGGTTCTTCGCAGGAGCATCATCAAATGGCATCAAAAACCCGTTTTAGAGAATGCATCACCTAAACACTGTCCGTCATCTTCTAGAAGAGCGATAAATGTGAGCTCCAAGTTCGCTTTATCCTGTTAAGAGTCGGAGGACGCTGGAACTTTGGAACGCTCAATTATTAATGTGTGGGCCGTACACTATTTATAAAGTATAAAAGTTAGCCATGAAAAACTGTGCAGCACAGCATCCTTTGTCAAGGCCTTGAACAAATGTTGAATAGAAGCCTGTGCACAATACCTGCAGTAACTTGCAGAGGCTTACATCATTAGTTGAGTACAGAGCAAACACACACACACACAGGAAGAAAGAGGAGAGTGTGTTCAAAATCAATCCCAGCCAGACTATATGCACTCAATATATGGCACAAATGATCCCTTAAAAAACTGTGCTGGACTTGCGGAGATTGGCCCTGTCGGTTCAGTTTTTGCTTTTCTGCATGGTTGAAAGACAAAGGTCTGGCAGGGCTGTGTGTTTTTAGGTCACATACTGCCCCCTGGTGGAAGAAACGATGTTGGCGGTTATAAATCAGTGCCGTTGTCTCTGTGCTGGACTCAGTCAGGGTTACCAGCGGTAATAAAGATAAAGCACTGTGCAAAAGCTGTGTCTAATTGATAGAAGAGTTCAAATTGAAAAAAACTTTTATGAAACAGGCATTCTTGGATTGTAGATATATTGTCCAACATGTGAATACACATCAGAATAAAATAATAAATAAATAGGTTACATTTAAGGTCATTTTTTTTAGAAAATGTGTAATTTGTGTCCCCATGACATATTTCTGATATAATTAACTGAACTTAATCACATTATTTTACAGGTTTAATTGTTTAGCATTAACAAAAAGAAATAAAAACATACAAAAAAAAAACATGAACTGTATTTTTAAATTTGCTGCAATGTCTTGATTTCTGATATTGTTCATCAGTGTTTTTACTGAAACAAAGGCACAATAACTAACAATAAATAAGGTGAGGTACAATTATAGCATGCCATCAGGTTTATGAGGTATTAACTTTATATTTTTTTATTTTTAAGAATCTAACTTGACTCAACATATTATAGCAGGTTTAAGATTATGCTTTTTGATTATTGCAATAAATTGGCACTTTGCAAACATGTAATGCAAAAATAATATTGTGAGGGCCATGTGTTTTAGGCCTGGTGTAGAAAATAGACTCCTTGAATTACTTAGTTTAGAACAAATAAATAATAAATATTAAATGTCATTGTTACCTGGGATGAACCAAAGAGAACTGCAGTCAGTGCAGTTTGTCTTATTTTATTTACTTAAATCATTAATGGTAGTATTAAGTGCTGCTTAAACAATATGTCTGAATGTAAGTATTGTCCCTTTGTTATACAGAAAAAAGCTAAATGCAACACCAGTATTATCTGACCATGCATTAAAAAAGTATGAATGCAATTGAATGTAAAAACTAAACAAGCTATGTGAACCAGGTGTGATTTTAGCAAAGACAGAACTGACATCTGGCCAGAATAATCAGTTAAAATACACACTCCTCAAAATACAAGTCACACTATGATTGAGTACAGTTTGGAGGTGAGGGTAGTGTGATGGTGTGGAAATATTTTGCAGGTCTATACATAACAGGAGTCAAACCAATGTATAATAAAGGATAAACTTTCATTTGAACATTAAATTTTCTAAAAATATGGCAAGTTTGTAAATGAGCCTCCATTGCGGACTTCATATCTTACAGAGGGATCAAATATTTTCTGATTAGCCGAAATATGACTCATAATCCTCTAGCTACCAGTTTCTATCAAACATAGTCTATTGCATCAGGTATAAAAACAAATCTATCCACGGTTGGTGTAATTACTGATCTCACTGAATTCAGGTCAAACTACAACAGTTGAACCGCTGAGATGTTTCTTGATTGCATTCATCGTCTGATCATACATTGTTAAAAACCAAAACCAATCCTCGGAATGATTCGCAGCCAAGTCTCAAACAGAGACAGAAGAATCAAACAGACGCCCTCATTCGCACAAACACAGGAGGAGAATCTTATTATCTGCTCTACAGACTTTCTGCCAACAAACGAAATGTCAGTTGATCCCTGTCATTACCTCCCAATAAATCAAATATGAAATGTTGCCATGTGTCTGTGATGTACTGATGGTGGATTTAAACAGGATTTAATTAATTGTATGTTGTCCATCTGAGATTTTTCCTCAAAGTGTCCATGTTCAGTTTTTTGCATGTTTTGTAGCAGCATGTATAGTCTCTCATGCATCAGGTTTCTGGATAATGCAATGTTTCCAATAAAACTGGGCTGTAAATAAAACAGACCAGTTTCTTCTACTCAGCTCAGCGTATTATTCGAAAGCCTCTTTGGTGCTTATGTATTGCAAAAGCTTAGAGTCACAATATCACACATCCTGTTTCTGTTGGACTAAGCAGATACAATAGATATCAGCAAGGCGGTGGAATATAAACACAAAAATTGACAGGCCTGCAAGGAAAAAATAATCTGACAGATACAAAGCAATTTTGATGTGCTAACCAAAAAGTTAACTTTCGCCAGCTGCAAGACCACTGTGAGTGTGTCCATGTTTGTTACACATGTCTGTGTGTGGTTGGTATGATGGCAGTGGTGAGGTCACTAGTTACTTATCATCGGTTTGTTGTACAGGCATTTTGATCATATAGATATGCTGTCCTGGGATGTCTGTGTCAGACCAACGGTAACAAAGCCCGTGCCACCATCCTGGCTGGAGGAAAAATACTGAATATTTCATTACCTGCTCCAGAAGAGAGAGAGGGGAAAAACACTGAAAAAAAAAAAAAAACACTCTAGGACCTGCCATTTCATTATAGATCTATAATACAGTCATGGCTAAATAAGCTGGATGATCAATGGCACTTTCTATAGGGCTCTCCAAAATATAAGCTGAAACTTTTTAAAAAGCACTGTTCTTTTAAACAAATGGTTAGTGGGTAGGTGTTTAACAAGAAGAAATCATTAACCTTAGTAGGTCAAACTAAAACAACGTTTTCTGTCCCACTTTATATTCAGTGTCCTTCACTACTATGTACTTAAGAAAAAAGAAAAAAAAGTATAATATACAATGTTGTGAGGTGGGAAACAGGTAAGGTTAGGGACAGGTTAAGGGTGGGTTAAGGTGTAAGGGATGGATCAACAGTGTAATTATAAATGTAATTATAGATTTAATTATATGCAGATATTTAAAAAAAAAATTATAAAAATAGTTAAATTATAAAAAAAGTATAATGTAAAAACATATGTACACAATAAGTATATTGTATGAATTATTAATTTAAATGTAAGTACATAGTAGTTAAGGCTACCTAAATATAAAATGGGAACCCAATTTTCTATGGGTTTGAAAATTTTGCAACCCTGAGTATAACAGTTTTTAAAATAATTTGAAAAAAAAAAAAAGCTTAAAACAGCTTACTGTACACCTTCCACAATATCTTGGGTAACACGGGTTGAAGGTTGATGATTCCAGTATTGCAATCTGTGTAAAAATGGTTTAATTCAAGGCAATTTTTGCAAAAAAAAAAAAGGCAGAAAAGGACCAATTCTATAGACATTATGACATAGTATGATTTTAATTGTTGGATAGATTTGACATTTGAAGGTGAAGACAAAGATGGGACAGGCCAAAAACTCTTCATTCTAGACTTACATTTGATGGATTTTAAAACCAAAATTTTGATGCACTAAACTTCACTTTGAATTTAGTCGCTCTAGCAAGGTTTTTCTCCACAGTTCTGCAATTCTGAGTGGCCCAGTTCCTTTGTCGAGGAAAAGCCACAGCAGAGCATCTGTTTGAAGAAATCCACCTGATCAGCCAGGCAGCTCCTAGTTGGTGGAATTGCCGTTCTTATCGTAACCGGAAAACGTAAAAAAGGTTTTCAAAACCCTGAAGGCCCGAAAGCGAGATGTTTAGCTCGGTGTGACTTCTGTGTGCAAACAGCAATCATGTCTCACGCCCTGCTCAGGGCTCTAGTTGTCACGTTGAGAGGGGCTGTCGCTGACAAAACCACGCAGGGGCGCGGCATCTGTGAAATCCCTCTCTACTCCTCCACCGTTCACTCCCTAATCAATATCAGGAGCAACAACACGCGGGAAGGCGAGGCCGAGAGAGGAAAACGAAAGCAAAGCAAACAACACATTTTCAGTGGGGGAAGAAAATTAGCGTGCAACGAGATTCTTCCATGCACCTGTCATCATCCGCTTCAGCTCTTAATGAGAGTGCTTCTATTCCTGATCACATCATATTTGTTTTATACAAGTCCCTTTGAACAGCTAGGAGATATTGAGCCTTCTTTGATCACGTCATCTTTCTGAATGCCAAATAAGAAATGAGTCTCTCTCTCTTTGTCCCATTCTCTGTCTCTGTCTTTTCTTGGCTTTGCTCTCTCCTCCCTCGCTGCGACTACTTTGTTTGTTTACTACACAAGACCCATTGCCAGAATTAGCTAGAGAGGAGAAAGAGTAAAATAATGATAGAAATAAAGATGAAAAAAGAAAAAATGAACAGAGAATGAGGGAGGGATAGAGCTCAGGAGCATTGCAGGAGCAGAAGCAAGGGGCGGTGAAATTTTCTTCATTAATGTTTATGCACTTAACAAAGAGAGAGGGGTCTTGAAAAGAGGTATAACATTGCCACGAGACATCCCACTTATCAGGGATTTTTTTGAAGGCAGTCATATTCTAATGATGACCCTTGGCATGCCGTGGCACTTGGGACTGCCCCCTGTGTGAGGAAGGCTGTTGAAAATTAATCCTTTTCTCATTTCAAACAGAATATCACCCAGCCCCTGATCACAGCATCAGGGCCCTCTTTCGTAGGGCCCGTTGAGAGAAAAGGCATTATAACAACCCCAGATCTTTTCAGCGGGTGCGTCCACGTGTCCCACTGGTCCTCTGCTTCCCATCGCCGCTTCTGAAATGCTGTGACCCTGTGACCGAGGGACGGGAGAGGTCTGAATGTTCTCTGGCTGTTTAAAGATTGAACCCATTGGTGTGTTATGGGCTTCTTTGATGTTTTTGCTAAGCACAATGCCTGGGGTGCAGGAGAGTAAGGACAGTGAGAAAAAGTGGGAAAGAAAAGCAGAAAGCAAGACAGCAGTAAAAAGTACACACACAAATGGGGGAAGCGAAATAGAGGTGAACGGGAGGAATGGCTTTACCAAAAGGCAATCATCTTTCTCAAAGTCACAGTCCAAGGGAAAAGGCTAGAAAGAGGAGAGGAGGAGGGAATTGGAAAAAGCAGTGCAGCCACCCTGACAAAGGAAGATAAAAGCATAGAGGTTGAATCAGGGGCCATGACTGACTATGAAGAAAGAGATTACTCTGCCAGAGACCACAAGTTCTGCTGCTGCTTCTTCCACCACAGAAAAACTTTCAACGCTCACTCTTGAAAAATAAATCCTTTTTCACTCTGATGTTGTGGAAAGACATGGGATAATTGTGTCCAAAGTCTCAGAATATTTATTCAAAAAAAAAAAAAATGTTGGCTTAAAGCATACCTCACCTTGAGTGACAGTATTCTTTGGATGTGAAGACCTTCATCGCTAGACCCTGCGAGAACTGCTATAAATTTCACCTTTGTTTCTGTGTTAATTGTGTGTTTCACCTTTGCCTTCACCTTGGGAAGCTAGTTTAAAACCAAGAAAAAACTGCCCAATGGACCTGCCCCAGTCTTATTCCCAGGGCTGTACAATCCTATGTGCTGGCTTAACTGGTAAGATCCCTTTCTCACGTTGCATTTGGGAGGCATGTGGAAGCAAAGGGAATTTAGAGGATCCAGAAACATTTTTAAATACAATTAAAATCTTTGATGGTTTAATCTGTTCACATCAAATGCAACAATGCCGCTGTTTGAATTTTTTTTTTTTTTTTTTGATGACGCAACATAAAAACCGATGACTGTCAGCAAACAGCTCAATGCTGGTGAAATGCATTAATTAGAGCAAGCATCTGGGTTCATGTTTCCTGCCAGTGGTGTTTCAAAGTGTTATTTCTGAGATCATGTCTATTTTTTAATTTCATGATGTGATAAATTGTCAGTTAAATTAATTGAATTGGCCATAACGAGTTGTACAGGCACTGTAGGTGTTCTGATGTCCAGTGAGACCTTGCTTAATGTTACACTATTGTCATTTACATATTGTTTTTAATCAAATATTGCCATATAGGAAAACATGTTTGTTCAAAAACATTAAAAAGGACACTAGTCTATAAAACTGCCTAACAAGCATTTTTGGATGGAACCTTTATGCATGTTCAACAATCGCATGATGATTAGTATTATCTGGGAATCTTTCTGACAGGACTCCATGGGATTGATCTCCCAACAAGAAAAACTCTCCTAAACCAACCCTCAATGCTGTGTGCCCTGTTCTGTAGTTTTCCAGATGGATGGGGTTTAAATTTACTGTCTACAAATAAGTACCAAAATCAAGAAGAGACAAGATATGTCAGTAAATATGCTGTGTTGGCCTATTAATCAAACTGTGCACAATTTTCCTAAACTCTAAGAAATGCACATACAAAACAATTCCCCCCCAAAAAAATGTCAATTAAATGGCATGTAAAATGAATTACCAAAGTAGATTTTTCTAAGTCTAATAATATTATAAATGTATTAAAATACACAAAACACAAAAAATGGTATACAAAAAAAATTACAAGACAGAAAATCTCACAAATGGTATTCAAAGCAAGAAAATTACTATATGTATATTAGATTACATAGAAACATAAACAATATACTATACTTGACTGGGCTACGAGTTGTCATATCAGACATACTGAAATATAAAAAGTTTTAGTTTTACTTCAAAATATTAGTCTTAAAATAAAGTCTCTACATTTTTATTACTTGAAAGAGAAAAGAGTAATTAGTTTTGTTCCTTATTTTGATACTGACAGCATTCTCAAAGTGCTATGAACTCTAAAGCAAGAAAGTCAAAGAGCTATCTCTGCAGAGAGCTATCTCTTATTTAAACACTAATCTTCACTTCTTTAGTTTAGAGTAATCACACGACAGACTGTCTTGGTTTGAGATGTGGTGCTCCTGAGGTTTACCACTTGTTTTCTTTTTTTCCCTTCTTTCACACATACCCATGCAGATTGTTTTCACTGATCTTAAAGTGGTGTAAATTGAATTCTAGTGCTTCATCTTATCAGTGGCCACACGTGTAAAGTGGTGCATGTACATCCCCTTGAGACATTACTTCTCTACTGTTTTTCCTGTAATATTTACTTAATATGCATCTTAGAAAAGGCAAGCACAATAATCACTGTCAAATCTACCCAAGTACCCATCCATCCTTAACTGAAATAAGGTCAAAGCAGTAGCACACATAAAATCATAAATATATTACTTTGCCAAAATATATCAAACTCTATTTCAATTCAGTAATAAAAACCATGACCATCACAATAAAAGTACAAAGTCTTCATATCAATTGCATTTTTTTTTAAAATAAATCTAAACAAAAAGCATCTATACTGCTGATTTTCAACCACGTTATACTTTACTTTGACTATAAGCATGACATTAAAGTATTTCAACAATCCAATGACAAAGCTAGTAAGAATTGGTAATATGTAACCTTTAGCAACAAATCTGTCAGCATGACCTGCATGATATCTTCTAGTGATAGCATTTCTTTTTCATATTAAATTGTGTGTATGGTAGGATGTGAAGGTGCAATGTAACTGAAAGTTTGAATTGTGGGTGGGTTACCTTTTTCACATTAAGGTCATCTGCAGCATCAACAGCAAAAAGGCATCTTCAGAAAGGTCTGTGAAATGTTAGTCTTTTCGTCTTGTCAAAGGTCTTGATCAGACAAGCCACTGGAAAGGACAGATGGTGGCTGCACTAGAGGGGGCGGTTTGGGTGCTGAGCTATGACAAGTCCTCTGAGCTGGAAGAATAGTGGGGCCGCTGCACTTAGGTGAGTTAGGGATCAAATGACAGCAAAGATGTGAAACCAAAGGGAACGTGGCGTGGTTAGGCACCTTTACCCATTTAGAGACAGGTGAGTGGGAAACAGCCTTTCAGTGTGGATGGAATGGAGGGTACAAGCAGGTCAGGAGGCAATCATCATTCTAACACCTTCCAGCTCAGCGGGTGGTACCTTTCATCAGACAGCCGCTCACTCTCCGAGCTGCAATGATGTCGCAGTGCACAGATGGAACAGAAGTCATGGATTCAACCACCAATGACAACAGACATGAACTCAGGGAAAATGTGTGAAGTAGGGCTGGGAAAATTAACTTGCTAATTACAGTGATTAGGATTAAGGACTGATTAAGAGGTTTAAAAAAATTTACCTCATGTGGTTTTACTTCATGTTTATACTTAAACTATTTAGATTTTACTAATAAGATTTATTTTGGGGATTTTCATTTATTTTCATCAATTCACAGCTAAAGTGTACAGTCTAAAAAAAAATAAAACACTGTCAAAGAACTGGCTAGATATTCACAAGATCCATCAATAACTACTGTTATAACTAAAAAATAACAAACAAACAAAAAAAAAACACAGTTCTTTAAACTTTTGGAATCACAGAATTAATTGTGGTTGATTTAGTACCACTGTTCTGTTAATAAAAAAAAAATGAAAATAAGCAACTTTGCAACTTTGTCCTAATTACAGTACAAATATTTGTTATTGGCAGTGTTGGGGAAAGTTACTTTTAAAAGTAATGCATTACAATATTGCGTTACTCCCTAAAAAAAGTAACTAATTACATTATTTAGTTACTTTTGGATTACTTTCGCATTACTTTTTAAATATGAGCAGGGCTTGGTTGTTTTTAATATAAGAATTTCTATTTATATCAAATGTAAAAGCCCTTTCACACCAAAAAGTGTAATGAATAAACCTCAGGCTGAAGGAAAAGTAAATTCACATCTGTACAGTAGAACACAGCAGAAGCAGATTCAACACTCTTCAGCAATAAAAAAAAACAAAAAAAAAAACAATGAAGAACAATTGTTAGTTTCTTGTAATTGTTATCTAAAGTCATTTATTGATTGAACTGAATCATCGAAGGTCAGCAGCAAAGACACTGGTTAATAAAATGGGATTATATACATTTGTGTTATTTAACATATTTAATTATTGCAGGTTTGCATCATATTCTGAGTTTGCATTTCACTGTTTTAATTCATTTTGATGAATACTAAATCAGAGTTTTTGCGAGTGGGATGAATTAATGCACATTCACATTTAGTCTAGAACTACATCATGTTCACACAGTGCACACCAAGCCTCTGTAATTCCGATTTCTCCCAATATGGGAACATTAAATTAAACATAAATTAAAAAGTAATGCGTTACTTTACTAGTTACTTGAAAAAAGTATTCTGATTACGTATCTTGCGTAGGTTTAAATTCTTGAAATAAGGTCTGTGTTTGACATAAACTCAAGATAATCTGATGATGTGTAACATCAGTTGTGATTTTTTTTAAAGCTTTTACTTGTCTTGCAGATGCTAACAAACAGTGTTGGGGGTAATGTAATCACATAACTTTTTTAGTAATGTGTAGTAACTAGTAAAGTAACAAATTAGGTTATTTTTTAATTTATAAGGAAATATCTGAGTTACTTTTTTTCAAATAAGAAATGCCCGTTACTTTGTTTCCCATATCTTGACTGACAGTACTCCTGTTGCCGTGTTTAGAAAAATGAAGAGTAAGTACAGAGGCATTGTGCGCTGTGTGAACATGATGCTTACTGTAGTTCTAGACTAAATATAAACATGTATTTACTCATCTAACCTGCACAAAAACAGATTCAGTATTCCTCAAAATGAATAAAAAGTCAAATGCAAACTCAGAATATTATACAAACCTGCAATAAATTAAATATGTTAAATAAGACAAATATAATTTATGTATTTATTCCCATTTTATTAGCCTGTGTCTTTGCTAATGACCTTCTATGATCTAATTTAAACCATAACCAAAAAATTACACATTTGTTTAATTTTTGTTATCGCTGAATAATGTTTGAACTTTTTTCTCCTGCTTCATATTCTTCATGCAATTTGTTGAAGCTGCGCCCTCTACTGTACAGACATGAATTTGCACTTCCTGAGATAATATATAATTCATATATTAATTTCACTTTTAGTGTGAAAGGGCTTTTACGTTTGTAAAAGAAAAAAAATGTTATATTAAAAACAAACAAGCAAGCTCTGCCCACATTTAAAAAGTAACTCATAAATAATGTAACACATTACTTTCCATAAAAAGTAACTAACATAATTAGTTACTTTTTTAGGGAGTAACACAATATCGTAATGCATTACTTTTAAAAGTAACTTTCCCCAACACTTCTAACAGTAGTCTAAATGGGACTACAAAGGTTGAGGTTGGGGACATTAACCGCCATCACACTGAACACCAAGTGTGCCTCACACATCCTAAAAAGTGAAGCCAAATCATTTCTATCGCGACCTAGAGGCAGACTGCAGTAAAGAACATAAACCCCACCCTCTCCATGTAAACGAATGAGACATGAGCCAAACTTAAAAAATAAAAAATAAAAACAATATACACTTCAATTCAAAATTTTACCAAAGATGGTTTCCGTTATTTTACTTAGTTCTTAGTTCTGTTAATTTTGCCTTTAGTTCAGGGGCAAATTGATGGTGCCACTTAAGTCATGTAACCATGGTGTAGTTTGTTTGTAGCCTACATATAGCTTTTCAATTCTGGCAACTGTATTTAGACTTTTAAAATACATAAAAGTGTATTTTAATTTGTGAAGACTAACATGATGAACAAAATCATTGCATGCCATTATTGTACCCCTCTATAAGGTAATGTCCAAAATTATTTTCATTTGCTAGCCTGAACTCAGCAATTATTAAAAATATATAAATGAGCAATATCACATGAGTAGACGTGGGATGTGGCTGTATATCTGCACAGCTGTGATTTGGCCGTAGGTAGGAGGCCTCAGGCTGAGTGCCGTAGTTAATCACAGTGTGCCAATATACAGCCATATCTCACGTCTACAAGTGTGATATTGCATTTATACAATGGTTAGATGTTACGAGTGTGTAAATACTGTTTTCTGTATGAACTACTTCCTTCCGCCACAGATTTAAATCTAAAGTTGACAGTTTAACATCTGACCACAAGCCTTCATTACTAATTCGAAAATGTCACTTTAGAACTAGTAACGAAGGAAAGTTGAGTTGCTTCATTAAAAGCTTATTGTATTACTGTATTAAAAGCGATGCATTATGTGTAGTTAGAGTATGAAAGAGAGATTGTCTGAGTGATTGTGATTACCTGCATCTGATATAGCATTCAATCTTAAGATCAATCTCATATTCACAATTAATATGAATGTCCGATAGGCTCATAGTATTTAAAAGTAAATTGATGCATCCCGTATCAAATCAATACGGGACACAATTTGTCCCGTATTTTGCAAAGGCCAACACATAGTTGAATCAACAAATAATTATTTTGCACTGCTTATAATACTAATAGCAATTATAATTAAATCAATTTCATAAGAAGTATTAGAGAAGCTCATTTTTGCGTGGTTGCATTTTGGCGTCTCCAGGGTCTAAGTCATCTAATTTTTTTCTTCAAGACTGGTAATAATTTTTTTAATTCAGCTATGAAAAGGTAGATTGGTTTTATTTTGCATTGGAAAAGTAGGACTGATTTCCCCTTGGCAACTGCTAGTTGGTCAAACTAGTTCTCAAGACACAGTCTTAACATGGTGGCTAAGTTTATGAAACTCACCACAGAATGCGCGCCGTTAAAGCCCTTTCACACAACCACAGCATGCAGTAAACCTGCGCGGTTTAAAAAGATCTAGAGCTCAAATCTGCCCTGTGAACACAGGGCTCTCCAGATGTAGGGCTGAATGGGAAAGTTATCAATGGATCTGTCCAGTAAACTAATGATGAATGCGCAGTTATATAGTTCACCTAAAAATGTAAATTTGTCATCGTTTACACTTAAAGGAATAGTTCACCCCCAAAAAAAAAAAAAAAAAATCATTGTTTACACACCCACAAGTTGTTCCAAACATGTAATGATTTCTTTCTTCTGTTGAACATAAAAGAAGATACTTTGAAGAATAGGTAACCAAACAGTTTCTGGTCCCCTCTACTATGGAAGTTACTAAGGACCAGCAGCTGTTTAGTTACACACATTCTTTAAAGTATCTTGTTTTGTGTTCAACAGAAGAAAGAACTTTATGCAGGTTTAAGAGCAACCTGGGTAAACTATGACAGAATTTTCATTTCTGGGTGAACAACACCTTTAAAGTGACAGACATAATTATTATATTTTTATACATTATTAGACAGATGAATTAACAGATTATAATTAATATTAGACCCTATTTATTAATGTATCATTTATATTATATTAAATATATACATAATAAAAATATCATATGTCATATACAGTTTGGCATTTTAAAAAGTTTTTTAAAAATTCTAACTTATTTAGATAAAAATGGGACAAATAATTACATAATAATGTAGTCATATCTTAAGCAAATGAATAAATATATATATATATATATAAATTCTGTGCAAGCTTTTGGCGTGCTGATGGGAGCGATCTGCAGCATCTTTGCTTTGATCATCGTACTGAATATGATCTAGATGCAGTATTTTATAAAAATGTGATTTTCTCAGCTTTTTGCTCAAAATGTAGCTTTTTTATAAAATGTACCTATATCCAAGTGTTGATAAAAAAATAATGCTTTAATATACTTAAAAAAAAAGAAAATATTCTCTTCCTTTTTACCTATTACATGTTCATATACACATACAACAAAATATAAAATTGATAAAAAAATATTTGAAAAAACGACAAAAAAAAAAAAAATAAAAAAAAAAAAAAACAAAAATAAAAAAAAAATAAGGAATGAAAATAGTTAATAATCATTTTTTAATATACTTTTTTTTTCAATATTTCAATAATGTAATAATAATAGTGAAGCAGTTCAAATTCAACTAAAATCAAACTGCACTGGATTCATAAAAACTGGGACATACAATAGAATATGACCTGAAATGGAACAGAAAATGACCAATTAGTAAGGAATCCCTACAGAGAAGCCCCCATGTTTAACAGAGCTAATGAAAAAACAGAAGTCAGACTAATGTCACTGCTGACCCCAGCTGAGCCTCTGACAGGGCATGTGCTAGGGCGAGAGGGTGGACGGACCTCGACAGTGCGAAGCAGTCTCTATTGCATGGACATTAACCCTGTGCTGCCCTCCCCTCCAGCACACATCTGGCACAGTGCTGGACTGGAACCAACTCTCAGTGGGCAATGCCCTTCTTTACCAAGGCATGCTGGGGACAGATTGGGTATGAGTGTGTCAGTGCCAAGTTGCTATATTTACAGAGGTAGAGAGCTGAATGCCATCTACACTCAACGTCATTTTTTATTATACACAAGGAAATTTACAATCAGCACACCCTCTCTAGCAATAAAATACATTTCAATTGCAGATTAATTTTAAACAAACAACATAAAATAAGCAGCTTGATGAAAAACATTAGGGGTCATGGCTAAGGGTCATCACTCAGGGTTTTTAAACGTATTAAATTAATTATTTTAATAGGTTAATACATCATGCTGTTCCAAAACTGGAACACAAAAGTTTGTATCATGTACACACTGCTTATGCCCATAAAATGAAAGTAAACATACATAATCATATCTTTGTCCCTAGTAAAAAAGTAATATATTTAAAATAAATGTATTTCATACTAAGTATAGTTTAAATCTGTTCACATATTTACTGACTATTCCTCGAAAAGCACAGATAATAAAATTCGGATTAAACTTTATT
Source organism: Cyprinus carpio (assembly GCF_018340385.1). Taxonomy (NCBI): domain Eukaryota; kingdom Metazoa; phylum Chordata; class Actinopteri; order Cypriniformes; family Cyprinidae; genus Cyprinus; species Cyprinus carpio. The sequence goes on from NC_056602.1 coordinate 14,270,412, forward strand.
TGAAGTAGTGCTTGTGCACAATGCACATTTCCTAATATTAGGCCTAAAATGTGTTTTAATGTCACTATTGATGAGGATTGTATGGTTTTTGAATAATATCAGTCTTTAAATGCAAGATATTTACAGTAAAGTACCTAAAGTATACTTGGAATAGTTTCACTTCTGCACAATCAAACATACTACGGTATATCTTTGGTTGAACTTCAGCACTACTTCTACATAACTAAGGTCACAAAATGAGTTGTTCCAGTGTGGTAGACTTAAAGTATACCAGTTTAGTATAGCAAAAGAACACTAAAAAGCAGTTGTGAAACGTGTATGAGATATGATACCAAAGGTAGAGTGGATTTTAAACAAATAACGATTTAATTTTAATTCCTCTCATAAAATTATCATTTAGTTTGTATCATATTTAACTTTAGTTCATCTACAAATGCTATTGAAATTGTTTAATTATTGTATGATGTTTAGATCATTTAAAGTTTTATTCAGCTGACAAGAAAATTAACAAATCCTTTAAAGCATACTACTACATACTACAAAAGACAATGTGTACAAAAGAGTAATGAATCACTCAAAAGTAGGTAAAAATTCCCATTAATTTTTAGATATATTTCAGTCTTTGCCATAATGCCTTGCTATAGCTTGAGTGTGTCTTGCTTCGGATTTCCCTGACACACTTGCATTCTGACTGATTAGCTTTTTTAATTTTATTTTTTATTTTTTTACAAACAAGAAATGGTGTGGGTATTATTGTTTACATTCAGAATGGACAGACAAATTTGCATTTGTGAGATGATCTGGATCAGTGGTTTGTCACATTTTATAGAATTGCATTGCTTAAAAAATTATGTGAATTGAATACAAAGCACTACACAAAACCATGCAGCACCAGAAGTTGCTTTAATGATAAGTTGTGTTTAAAGGGATATTTCACCCAAAAATTAAAATTCTGTCATTAATCGCTCACCCTTTTATCGCTCCAAACCTGTAAGTACTTTGTTCATCTTTGGAACACAAATGAAGATATTTTTGATAAAATCAGAGCCCATTTTTACTAACTTTCTGGACGTCCCTGACTACAGATCAGATCTTCAATACCTCACATACACCATTTATCAAAACAGCTAATTATTTAATTGAAATATTCAGAAATATGCTAAATAATATTTATGGCTTAATATTAATGTTACATAACTCTCAGTACATTTGACCCTTCACCCAACCAGACAACACTGCTCCTACCATTTTTTAATACAAAGTGATGTCATTGTCCAAGTCTGCATTAATTTTCATCGTGTATAAGAAAAAGGGAACATTCTTGTCAAATTTTTCTTTTTGTGTTCACAGAAGAAAGTCAACCAAAATGGTTTGGAACATGAGGGGGAGTAAATTATGACAGAATGCTCATTTTTTGAAAACTATGCCTTGATTATTGAATTATATATGTATGAGCATCATATGGATTGTTCATATTGTGTTTTAAGGAAAACAAATTGGTAACACTTTATTTTAAGATGTCATTGTTACACCTGCTTCCTATTATAATAACAATAAATTATGCATAATTAAATTAAACCCTAAACCAAACCCTAATCCTAACCCTAACCCTACAGTAAGTACTTGTAGTTAATTAATATTACTCAGTACTGAAATGTATAATTTCACTGTAACAAGGACACATTGAAATAAAGTGTAACCAACACATTTTATGAAATTAGCATAAAAGTGTAGCTTGAAATAGTTGAAATGAATAATGGGCATCCATCAGCAGCAAACATGCATCATGGCGTTCCAGGTTGATATGCTTTGACACTGAAGAGCTGAAGCCATGATAGTATTAAATGAGGTCCTCACAGGCACAGATCACATGCACAGCAAGATGACTGAGCTCCCTCTAACAGGGCCTTGTGGCAAGGTTTTGTTAAACCTCATTTTTTAACATGGGCTATGGGGAACTTTTATCCTCTCCATGTCATGCACTATCACATCTGAACCTGTGGGCATAGATGTGATTGTTATTCCAATAAGAGATTTAATAAACAGTGTAGAAATGCACACTATACCAGTGTCTGTATGGGAAACAAATTCTAATATAAAATTTGCTCCTGAACTCTGGAAACTGAAAATCTTTCTAACAGATAAAGATCCAGTTTATAGATGTGAGACAGAAACACATCTCTGGAAACTTTATTTGATCTGCACTTATTGAGATGACAAAATAGAAAGCTAAATAAATATTGTATAAATTAATTTATTGTATAATGTGAGCAATCAAATTAATTACGGGTTTCTGGACTGTTAGAAGTCAGTGTAACCATGAATTTTTTAGTACTACCACTTCTACCAAAGCATTTGCCCATAAATATGTCTGGAGGTCTTGGATGAATTTTTAATGGGTGAGCAGAGAAGATGAAAGAAGGAATGGAAGGATCAGGGGGACATCAGCATTGAGCTGCTGGCACAAAGCAGAGAGGCCCCTCACCTCCAATCTTTTTCAGTGACATCATCTTTGTCTTATTGCTGTAATTACCTTTTAGTTTGTCACAGGCCCAGTCTCACATTATCAGGACAGGGAACAGAAGGGAGAGCAGACCCATAGGCCGGTCAGACAGGAGGTGCTCAGGATGTCACCTTACACAGGGTTTGCTTCTAATGTTGAAGCCTAAACCCATGCTGTTCATGATTGGGAGAGGAAACATGGAAACAATGCTGTAATGAGAAAGGACTCTTCATCCTTGTTTTTTTAATAAACAACAATATAGCTAAATCATTATGTACTGCTGAATATATATATATATATATATAAAAAACTAAAATGTATTAAGCTGTATTAGTGTATTATGTATTATTAAAATGTATTAGCGCTCCTGTAGCTCAAGTGGTAGAGCATTGCGTTAACAACCGCAAGGTTGGGGGTTTGATTCCCCGGGAACACATGATAGGTAAAAATTGATAGCCTGAATGCACTGTAAGTCGCTTTGGATAAAAGCGTCTGCTAAATGCATAATTTTAATTTAATTTAAGCAAAAAGGGTCCTTGCTCCATCCTTCTATCTGCCAAAAGACCTCTGCCTCAACTACAAGTTAACCGAGTTGTCCAGATTTTAGGGATAGATAAATTAATTGTATAATGTATTATTAATTGTATGCATTACAAACACAGTATTTATTCATTTAAAAAAATGTCCTTGTGTTCCATTTAAAGTATATTAGAATTAAAGAGTTAATATTCAGTATGTTATGTGAGCACAGCTTGTGTCCTTGTGCCTAAATCAGATTACATTTCTTCACTCATTTTTCATTCTGGGCTGAGGCCAGAGCAATTCAGAAGAAAAACATCTGGCACAAGGACGACACCACAACAGTATCCCACCTGGGATCTCATCTACACAATCCATTAGACGCCTTTCAGTCCCCCAACCAGCAGTTTAAATTACCAAACACATGCCAGAGCTTGCAAACAATAACACCAATAGTCAGCGACGCCTTGACAATGCACAATTCGCTCATTAGCCATTGTTAGTGATGACACACTTCCTCCTACAGCATTGATTCAATCTTCATTCCATGTGTTGTAAAAGCCAACCAAGTAATAGTAGCTGTTTTTAGTCACAAACCAAAGCACTGTATGGCACTGGTCTTTTTTCTGTTCAGATGTCAAACCATTTACCATTTTTGGCACTTAAATATGGTTTGAGATCACATTTGAAGAATCAGACTGAAGGTAAGGTGAGTAAACATGCCATGGCAAACTAGGGCCAGGTTTAGACTAGTATGGTTCTGTTAAAAGCATCATTAAGTAATGTAACAGGTGAAATGCAGTACTATAGGCCAGGGGTTTTCAAATTGGACTCCCAGAAGGCCTCAGGGGGTTCTTGGGTTTGTGTTTAAAATGTATTTTTAGGGCTGTCTAAGTTAACCGTACAACTGCTTTGGAATAATATTCCAATGTAAAAAGCACCATACAGATAAACTGGAATTGAATGATCCTTCTTTCTTTTTTTTTTTTAATCTAATATTGGGGAGGCAAAAATACACTAATTTTAAGATAATTTATAGAAGAATTATAAATTATATTTTGTTTTATTAATAGAATTTAAAAAATAATTTTAATAATTTGTTTTATTATGTATAATTTTGCTTTATTATTAAACAAATAATTATTTCATTTTGCTAAATATAATATGGGAGATCTTTGGAATAAAAAAAAAATAGCATTTGAAAACTGGTGTTACAGGCTATCTCTTTTTTGAAATACTATTACTGAACACTTTGACTTTAGGATGATGTGATGGCATCAAACACCATTATTGCAATGGATACAAATCTGCTATTGCATCAGCATATGAGCTCTTACAATATAACTCCATAGTTATGGCAAGGCAAGAAATGATGACTTAGGAAGTAGAATGCTATTGGGGGCCACAATCCTGACAGAATACCCTGACAGAATAAGTACAGCACTGAATCCCAGAATGAGTGGGAACTTTCCTTTGAAATTTAGAACTTCTCAGTTACATATGTAATCCCTTGCTCCCTGAGGTAGGGAACAGAGACGTCACATCGGTGACCGATGAATTGGGATCTCGCGTGAGAGCACTATCATCTTTGAGTGTAAACTAAACAAGCTAATGCACATTGGCATGCGATAATTGCATCCAGCTGCTGCTCGTCACGACACGAGCATAAGTAGGCAGCAGGTACAATGCATATTCAGATTGAGGAGCTGAGCCAGTGACCCAGAGCCCCGCGGTGGTACAGCAACTGTGGGAACATGATGTCTCCGTTCCCTCCTTCAGGGAACCAGGGTTACACACGTAAATGAGATGTTTCCCTTTCAGTCGAACAACCACCAGAGACACAACTGAAACCAACAAAATAATAACCCCAACAAAGCACCACTATTGCTGCCCCTTCCAGCGCCCCTAGTAAGCCACCTGGTCCCGCCGTAGTAAATGTTGCGGAAGATAGGACAGGGCTTATGTGGAGAAAGTCTATTACTGTTGTTTCACTAGACCCATACAGTAAGACTTATTGGAAAGTGTGGACAACACTGGATATACACTGGCCACTGCAGAATCCACATCCTGCCCACAGGGAGGTGTCATGTGGAGATTACACATATGGACTTGGCATTAAACACTGTACAACATATGGAATGTCTCTAAGGCAACAACCGCAAGGATGGCAGAGCGGAGTCTGCCAAGGGAAAAACATGGGCTCACCAAGAGGGAAACCATACGGTGGAAGAATACACAAATGTGATCACAATGGGGATCATAACATATGGACACATAGCTTAGCGCAGGGGTCATCCAACAGTCGTACTTACAAGTGTTAGGCCTGACGCTGGGCGCTCTGACATGTCCGGCTGCCGAGGGTGATGGAGGAACTCCACAGGGTTCACCTTGTGGGGAACTGAACTGAAGAGCAGAATAAGCGCACGTATCTGGTCCGTAGAGGGGAATGGCGCAGCAAGCGAGACACCGAGCAGTTCCTCTACTGGCTGCTTGAGGCAAGTACACGAGAGGACACTGGCTCAACACAAAGGCTATAAAACCTGGCAAACACGCCTATTCCTGTCAACCCCCCACATATACATAAATACTCATCCAAAAAAACATGCGCCAGTGCCCAGGAAGAAGCAACACTCTTTGTCGAATGTGCTCTCAACCTTAACGGGCAAGGCACGCCTTGGGTATGATATGCCAAGACGATGGCATCCACTATCCAGTAGGCCAGCCTCTGCTTGGAGACAGCCTTTCCCTTCTGCAGGCCTCCATAACAGATGAAGAGCTCCTCTGTGGTCTTACAGCTCTGCATACGGTCCACTATATGTATAAAGCGAGAACGGGACATAGCAAAGCTATGGTTGGGTCTGCCTCCTCCGAGGGCAACACTTGCAGGTTCACCACCTGATCCCTGAAAGGCATGGTGGGAACCTTGGGCACATATACAGTCTCAGAAAAACTGAGAGTTAGCCGGCCCTGAATTCCAGGCACGATTCGTTGACCGAAAATGCATCCAGATCCCTACACATCCTACACTCTTGATGGAAGCCAGAGCAGTTAAGAGCACTGTCTTTATCGACAGAGTTCTCAGCCCTGCAGACTGCAACGTCTCAAAAGGGGACCTTTGCAATGCCGTAAGCACCAGAGGGAGATCCCAAGAGGGTACGGGGTTAGGGTGAGGAGGATTTAGTCTCCTAGCGCCCCTCAGGAATCTGATGATCAGGTCGTGCTTTCCCAAAGACTCACCGTCTACAGGATCGTGATGTGCGGCAATTGCGGCAACATATACTTTTAGGGTGGGGGGAGACAGCCTTCGCTCTAACCCTTCCGGGAGGAAGGAAAGCACAGTTTTGATCGGGCATCTCCAGGGGTCTTTCCGGTGAGAAGAGCACCATTCAACTAACAGGTTCCACTTGAAGGTATAGGCACACCTTGTAGAGGGTGCTCTTGCCAAAGTGATGGTGTCTACCACTGCCTGGGGTAGATCACCTAGGACCTCCATGTCCAGTCTAGGGACCACCCTTGGAGGTTCCACAGATCTGGATGCGGGTGCCAGAGGGTGCCCCGGTTTCTGAGAAAGTAGATCTTTCCTCAGAGGAATTTCCTTTGAAAATGCATTTCTGCATCATCATTTTGAACAGTAGCTTATGAAGGGCCTGGTACAAAAACCTCGCAGGTCCAAGATTGGCCGTACCCCACCGCCTTTCTTGGATACAATGAAGTAAGGGCTGTAAAACCCTGACCTCATATTGGCTGGAGGGACCGGCTCTATCGTGTCCTTTGCCAGCAGGACTATGATTTTTGTAGAGGTCAAATAAGGTAGAGGTCAACCGATGTATCCGTTTTGGCGTTATTTGGCAGAACTATTTATTATTAAAACTTATTTTTTTAAAGTGTTTGCAAACCAAATATATTGCACTTTTGTTCATATAGCAGTACTTTTAAAATGAAAAAAGTGCACAATACACTACTTTTGAATGCTTTATTGAATTTTGTGCATAACAAATGTGATTAATCGCGATTAATCACAGACAATCATGTGATTAATCACATTAAACAGTATATAATCGTTGGCCAGCACAAATTTTTACATTTTGAAGTTGCTTTTGTTAACATCAATGAACTATGAAATAACCTTTAATGATCAATATAATAATTAATAATTGTGTGTATGGATGGATACAGCTACAGCCACAGGGCTTCCTGGTCGTGCAAACATCAATACTGCATTATTTTTGTCACGCTGAACAACAATAATTACTGTATTTGTATTATTGTAAGGGGTAAGTTAAGGGCTGGGGTAGGTGTAGACAATAATAAAACAGAATGTGATAGGTATAAAAAAATTATTTATTGTTATTTTATAGCGATTTTGCATCACTTCTGGTCATGGCTGTCATATTATAATAAAGGCAAAAAATGGACAAAAAATAAAATAATTAAAATAACAATATAACAATAACAATAAATCTAAGATGTGATAAACTTTGATCATCTGGTTTATTTTTTATATTTTTTATAATATAATATAATATAATATAATATAATATAATATAATATAATATAATATAATATAATATAATATAATATAATATAATATAATAATACATGCTGTCATTGGATAGGGATGGTCTGAACTGGGACTGAATTCTGCCATCATTTACTCACTTCTTTGAATCTTTGGATAAGAATATAACACAATCCAAGAAAAGGCAAGATTTTGTGTGTGTGTGTGTGTGTGTGTGTGTGTGTGTGTGTGTGTGTGTGTGTGTGTGTGTGAAATATTATTTAAATATTATATGTATTTAATAAAAAATTTTTTAAAAAAGAGTTAAAGTTAATATGCAAATGTTTATTCAGGCAGATAAAATTGTTAACTTCAAAGTGTTGCGAGAATGTGTGTGTCCAGTGGAAATTAATCAGCTACAACATTCAGTAAATGAACACGCACTAAAGCCAGACTGCTCTACTGCAGCTCACAATGAAGAGAGTCATCAGCCAGAGCCAGAGCTTTATACTGCACACCCGGTCATCAGTCAGTCAAAGATAACGCACTAACCAGAACACACTGTCTTCTTTCCTTCTCTTCCTACCCTTCACCTCTTTGCTCTCCCTCTTGTTCTGTCTGGCTCTCAATCTTTTCACATCAGCAACACTTAGCTTCCAGGCCTCACTAAGGCATGAGACTGCTCGTATACTTTACTGATAATAAATTTATGAACCAAACCTTGGAGGGAGGAGTATTAAACGAGCGAACGAACCGCCGCAGTTCACTTTACCAAGCCAGCATATCCTTTTCATCAACAAAAATAACTCTTCAAAGGCAGTAAAAGCATGCTTAGAAAGTAAAGGGCCATTTGAGCAAGTATAGAGAGAATTGTAGAGGTGGGGGTGGGACAGATATGATCCAGTATGAACCCCCCCCAACCCAACTCTCATCTAAAAGCTAAACCCAGCCTTTGAAAAACATACAGGGCCTTTAATAATTCAGTCTTTGGAGAGATTGAGTAGCTTCTTTAGCGTAAAAATCTGCAATCTCCTGACATAAGATCAGTCCCCATGGGGGCTTCTTGCTGAGTCTCATGCAGTCTCCTTGAGTTCTCACATCACAACTGAGCACTGCGTTCCAAGCCAGAATTCTGCACTTCCAGCATTCCCAAGATTACCTTACAAATCAATAATTATTGTTATAAACATTGACACATTTCACAAATAAATGAGTAGCAACAAATTCAGTGAAAAAGTTTAATTATTTAGCAATTACCGAAGTTGACTGCCGACTTAACTGTTGTGTTGCCCCACCAATACTAGGCTCTGTAAATATTTTACAAATTTTGCACCCTAAACACATTTATATTTTATCAGGTTTCTCAAGCAGTTTATTCTCAAAGCAAAGTGTTGGGCTGCATAATTATTTCAGTTTAGCATGTTTTTTTTTGACCTATTACTTACATAAATACAAGAATTTGAGTTATTGCTCCTCAGAGGGCTAATTTAAGCTAAGGCATGCATTAATTAATATAACCTAGATGGAAAAAAAGATATCCCTAAATAAGCTCTTGGTGAACATCCAGGATGATTGCCTTCTTCAAAGGGAAATTGGGACAATTATTGCATGAAAGGTGGTTCATATTTTATGCTCTCAGAATCGCTCCCTTCAAAATCGGCAGGTAGCCTGCCTTTACACAAATCTCAGGAGAACATGTTTCACATCTATCAGTAACCACAAAATAATTACATTTCATCGAAAGGTCAGAAGATGCATGCAAAACACAGAGGGCCACATTAAATCAGACATCAATTCAAGGACACAGGACAAGCTCAAAAACTCATATGTGTTATTGAAAAAGTCAAATCTATGCTGATAATAACTAATATCCAAATATCCATTCATTATTTTTAACCCATTCTTGTTCATCATTACATATTTCAGTGCCAACTGCCAGTGGAGGGTTTTTCTGCCAGACCTTGTTTTTCTCTTTCTTTCTGTAACAAATGCATTGTGTGCTCATGCTAACCCAATCCATCAACTCCTATCCCGACCATGAAAAAAGCACTTTCTTGGGGTGTGTTTTTTTTATTTTTGCCAGCACTGCTGTTCCTACAGCACTCGAGAGACCACACTGATGGACACTCTGGTCAACGCAGGCAAGGTGCTGAGGGATGGAGGAATACACTACCTACGTGCATCTCCTCCAAACCCCCACACCAACACTCCCTCCCCCAGCCCACATCTTTCTCTGTAGACCACTTCCATATCCCTTGTGTCTCAGTAGACTGACTCATCCTTATGATAACCTGTGCACTATTAAATCCCCCAATGGGCCACAAGTCTGTCAGCATGCTAGTGTGACAAACAAGAGGAATGCTTTCAAGAGAACAGAGGCATTGAGGTGTTTATGAGTGAGCAATCAAGAAAAAAAAAAAACACTCTAACCTACCAGAATTTAGAATGACAGTTCAAAATACAAAGAGGGGGCAATTACATAAGACTGTTTTTTTAAATAAATAGTATGACATAAATAGCCTGAAATTACAACCTGAAATACCCTTAACTTGCCATAAAAATGGCAAAAAAATAAATCTGATATTTTAAGAGATTAATTGACCTTGACACACTGTAATGAGGTGCAGGTTTTTTTTCTGCATTTAGACATCATTAATTGGATTTGTAAACAATCAAGCTGTTTTTGTAATATATATATATATATATATATATATATATATATATAAGAAATATTTCAAAGGAATAATAAAAAAAAAAAGATTTTTTTTTTATTTTATTAATTGATAAAGTTTTTTTTCTTTCATTATCATATTGGCCAGCCTTAATTTCTTGTTATATAAAAAGTGCATTAAAGTCAATATATTTTTAAAGAAAGATGTAAAAAAAACAAAAACAATGTGGGAATATGTCTAGATTAATTGGAGGTGTTAGGAAATACGTTTAAAGCAAGTCTATGATTACTTTACAATTATGCGGGTAATTGCTCATAAAAACATTACTTCCACTGGCACACCGCATTAAGAGGAGATGCCATTTCAACATCTCTTTAAAAGCTTTCTTTTGTGTAAACTTTCAGTAATCTGGGGAGATGTGTGACTATGTATTTGCAACCAATTATGCTCTATTAAATCTATTCAAATTAGAGTCTGTTCCAGGTTCCCCCCGACAAAGTGAAATTTGATTTCTAAAAAACGTTCTCTCGTCTTTGCTGCACAAAGAAGCCGTTGGGGATTGAGGGGAGCGATCGCTGGAGAGGGAAGTGGGCTGGAAGGCAAATCTAGGTGATGTGTATGTTCTTAGAGTGCCCCTGGGTCTATCTTGGGTAGGCTGGATCTAACAAAAAGATCTGTAAGGAGGAAAAAAATCCTCCACTCTGCTCAAGCATGGGAAATTAAGCCCAGATAAAGATTCTTACTTAAAACACACTCTCAACTCTTTCTCTCCTCTCTTTTTCTACATCTTTCTATTTTCTACATCTTTTCTCCCAACAGTCGCAGGAGAAATTACCAATTGTTTCATTACATAAACTCCCAAAAGCACCTGCCGTTAAGACCTGTAGGTTCTGGCGCTGTCCCAGGCTGGCCTCCCTCGGGTATTTGTTCAAAGGGAAACTCTGTTGAGCCTCCCGGGGATGTTTAACTGATTGCAACAAGAACGAGTTATTTAGAGTATTAAACTTCTGTGGGAATTTAACAAGTTTGCTTCTGTCAGAAGCTGAATTTAACTGTCAGGTACCTTTACTTTCAAAGGGTCCTGACAGGATGCAATGACTACTCTTGGCAGGGGTTTTTTATTATTTCTTCTAACAAACATGCAATTGCCATTGGTGATGTGAGATGGAGCTGCTAGCTGCTGTAAGTCAGGAATTCTCAGTTTATCTCAGTCAATTTGATGATAAAGCAATGATTGTCTTAGTTTCCAGCAGCAATGGAAATGTAATGCCATGTTTGACTCTTCATGTCAACACCTAGATCGGGAGAAGATGAGGGATTTTTACGAGAGGGAGAAGGATGAGTTATTAAATATTTTCAGTTGTGAAATATTAATATCATTTAGGGTTTTCACATACAGATGTAATTAATTTCATTTATGAAATAGATTCAGTTGAATTGATTAAAAAACAATATTGTGCTTGTTTGATGTTTGGATTTAGTGATCATCTGGATAAATGGATAGAATTCCCTCCTGCTATGCCGGTGTGACATATGATGGAATATAACAAGAGCTTTACAAAAGAGAACAGGTATGTGTCTGTTGACATCAAATGGCAAAAGCCTTGACTGACACTGAAATAAATCTTTGACTGCTGAATACTGCAACGCTATACTATAGCGCCCTCTGTCTTTTGCTACTAGTACAAAATATTTTCAGCTAAGAAAGACCCATATATATTACAAGTCACATTTTGAGATCAATAAAATATATCTCTTTATAGCAAGCTCCAGCTTTTCTGACCTCACACAATCATCAAAGGATATCAAAACACATGCAGACCCACCACTTTGTATCACTGAGAGTGGAGCGCTGCATGCATGAAAACTGTTATTAGTTTGGAAGTTCCATAATTCAATAAGTTTACATTCTGAATAATTTATGTCGAAAAATGTGAAAGTTTAAGAAGCCATACTGCACAAATAAAAGTTACTGCTGGGGAAAAAATGCATTTCTGCATGGTGCCCTGCTGGTGTGTAATTTGCGGTGAGCTGTTCTGGCCTTTTCCAGCCCTGTTTGGAACAATTATCTCCTCTCTATGTGCAGCGCTGACCTTCTGAAAGGCAGCTGTGTGGTTAAAGCAGTCAATTTTCAAGGCCCTTGCAGCTTGAATCAAAACTCCATTATAGATTTTACCTCCGGGGGAACTGGGGGCCCCTTTGCAAGGTTTTTCACAATTTTACCTGTGGAAGAAACCTAAAAGGACGGGCCGCTCTCCAGAGGGCTGCTTAGGGTTTGATGGGGGATTGTGAGGGACTGAGAGTGCCAGGTGTGTACCCCGGGATACCAGCCTCATCTTCATGTGACAAGCAGGGGGGGCAGCGCAGAGCGAAAATGGAGCTTTAAGAAAAACATTCGGATGGCACTGAACCCTTGACATGACAAGGCCAGCACCTCAGGGAGAGAATGAGAACAGAGCTCAGAATCTGAGAGCAGCTACGAGGGGTTTAAAACACCTCCTAGCAGGAGAAAAAGAAGGGGGGGAGAGCGAGAGAGACGGCGAAGAATGAGCAAGGAACAGACGGTGGGAAAGATGGAGGCCTCCGAAGAATACAAGTAACAGTTATTAAAACAACCAACAGTTCTCTTCCCTTGAAACCATGTGTACTAACAAACCAGGCGGGGGCCAAAGTCTCAGCCAGATCCTATCAGGACATCTGTCACTTTGTGGTGACAACCTCCTTTAATAAGTGACAGGGCCTTAGGGGGAGGGTTCCTCCACTCTGAGCAATGGCGAGGCCACTGCAGCCATCAAAGTCATGCAGCGGATGCCCTTTTTAAAACAACTTGTCCCAATTACAGCCAATAAGCACCAATCGGTACCCAGGCAGAGGCATGTGACATCAAAGATGCCAAGCGAAAATGCCCGCATGAGGTTCGTGTGGCAATTAGAGGACTTAAGCAGCATTTCATCACCAAATGTTTTCAAAATAAGTCTTAATTTAGGGGGAGTGAGTAAGAAGAAAGACACTGAGAGAGAGAGCTAGTGAGGGAGCAAGGGAGGGGGGGATGCCCTAAAGAAATCATTAAAGCATAATTACTGCTCATCATCTGTGCAAGTGCTTACAAAGTGCCAGTTCTGGATTTGTGCTCTTTTCCCTTGGGCAACACACACACACACACACATAAATATACACACAGACACAAATAAATCCAAGGCCATACCCTAGATAAAAGTTTTACAATCAATCTCTCACTGGGTTTAATGCCCAATTAAAATTAGAGCTTCGGCATCTAGAACAGAAAACACTTGCCCTCGACTCAAAGGCAACACTTAACATCTTTATATACCAAAAGTAGCTCTTTTTGGTCTTGTCTAATGGAATATCAACAAGCATTTATTGTACAATCTGTCACTTGTCCTCCATACACATTTAGTGTAGAAACAATTTTCACTCATAACATTCCAGTATATTTCACAAACATTTACAAATAAAAGGTAAGTGACACATTGAATTTAATTTTAAAATAGAAAAACTTTAAATGTGACCCTGGACCACAAAACCAGTCATAAGGGAAAATGTTTGTTCATTATTATTATTATTATTGAGATTTATACATCATCTGAAAGCTGAATAAATAAGCTTTCTATTGATGTATGGTTTGTTAGTTTGATATGGTTTGATACAACAATATTTGGCTGAGATACAACTATTTGAAAATCTGGAATCTGAGGGGTGCAAAAAATACATTAAAATATTGAGAAAATCACCTTTAAAGTTCTTAGCTATGCATATTACTAATCAAAAAATTAAGTTTGGTATATTCACAGTAGAAAATTTACAAAATATATTTATGGAACATGATCTTTACTTAATATCCTAATGATTTTTGGCATAAAAGAAAAATCAATAATTTTGACCCATGCAACGCTTGAGGCCTATTGGTACAAATATACCCCATGCTTACTTAAGACTGGTTTTGTGGTCCAGGGTCACAAATAGTATTTCCTTGTAAAACACATGACAATAATGTTTGGTTATATATATTTAAAGCTCTGAAAAATTATTTCTATAGTGCAGTTAAAGCACATGCTAATGTTAGTTTTGTGGTTTTGCTTTTATTTCAATTTTTTCTGTAAGGCAAATGTGTATCCATTGTTAAATTGTGTCATTTCAGACCTAATAATGAGTCACGTTTCAGTGTGAACAGTCATTAAAGTAATAAGGTTTTGTCACTTTTATATATATATAAATACTACTGTACCCACCTGACTCTGAGTCAAGGTCTCATTAGAGGGTTAGCAATGTCAAAAACAGACACTTTATGTCTCTATTCTATAAACATGGTGTCTATCTCCAGCAGACACAGTGAATTTTAAACTGACTATTGAAGCATAATGCAAAGAAACAAATGATTCTTCTTATAAAGTAACCTGTGAAACTCAGTATAATGGGATTGCCATACCAGGCCTCTCTGTCAGATCTGAATAAGCGTCAGGCAGAGAGGCCCTTAAAACATGGAAACAGACGAAAAGATTTCAGACAACTAGTATCATGACCTTCACGGGCAGACCATGTATAAATGAGGAGGGGCACTATTAGGGAAGCCTCTGTGCAGCAGTTGCAAGGCTACATAAGGGCCAGGGTGGCATTGACCCACTCAGATTGACAGCTTGTCCACCCAACATATTTATGTAAAAAAAATCGGGGTGTGTGATATATATCTCGTAATTTTTGTGTAGTTTGACATTATCGAGTATATCTTTAAAAAAACCTAACAAAACACACCTACATAGTGCACGCATTACATTACATGATGTAGTGGGTTAGACTAGTGCGCGTATGCGTTTAGAGTGAGTTCTTTCACTGCATAATTCAGTTTATTAAAATGCATTAAGAATTATCACAAAATTCAATATATGGGGGCAGAAAATTTATAATTTCATATATATTTTATTTCTCCTAAAATCAGCATGATTACAAATGTGATATTGATATTTACAACAGTTTGATAAACAAGTTAATTTAAAGACTTACGTTTTAGACAGCATATTGCCTGTTTTTGCTCTATTTCGACAAAAAATTGTTGCAAACACAGCTACAGCATTGTTTTGCGTCTCTGAGCAACATGTTAGTGTTTCCTTCCTGAACGAATAAACCTTTAGATTCGGTTCAGTCGCAATGATTCACTTATTAACCAGTGGCTTGCTGCCACCTACTGGTGGTTTTAATTTCACATTTAAAGTATGTAATTTGCAAATATCAGTATTTCAAACAGTAGTTTTTTAACGTTTTATGTTTAAAATATCAAAACATTATTTATGCATTTGTCCCACTGAGCTGCATTAAACAGTATGTAAATGCATCTAATGCAGCTTCTGTGTTTCCTCTGCATTGCAAAGATACATTTTGTCAATACTGATTTCATTTGCTTGCTAACAGCCCAAATGTCTTATTATTCTAATTGACTGATTAAATGTAAAAAATTGGACTCAAAGGGTGATACACACTTATAAAAAAAAGAAAAGAAAAAGAAAGCCCATTAAGGGTAAAAATCAATTTAAACGTATTGGAAAAAAATAATTTCTACCACTGCTGTGAACTGATCACCACACAGAATATGATGAATAACAAAATCTTAAGGAGTCAGCTGTCCACGGTAGTCCTTAAGGTACCAGCACAATAACACACTCACCAAAATAATTGTCTATATTTAATTGTCTTGTCTAATTATCTAATTGTTATTGATAAAATCCTAGAAAATATCGAGATATCATAGTCAATATCGCACAACCCTAGTAAAGAATTCATAAGATCCCGGTGGATGAGTGTCGATCTCCCAGTTGTGCGCTTCTACTCCACTAAAAAAAAATGCAACCCAGCACTAGGTAAAATGTGGACAAACCTAGCTATTGGGTTGTTTTGGACCCCCAGTGGTTGGGTTACTTCCCAGAAGGTTGGGTTTTGGGTGTAACATTTAACCCAACCGCTGGGTCAAAACAATCCAATAGCTGAGTTTCGTCCATCTTTCACTCAGCACTGGGTTGTATTTAACCCCAGCATTTAGAGTGCATGGCAAACGGCAAATGCAAGAGATGTTATGGTTTGCTAATATTTGGTGAAGCTACAAACCAAAATGCAGCCCAAAAAGTTGCATGTATAGCCTATACTGTTCGCATGTATCTGATATTGTTTGATGTCCTGAAACAGTTATGCTTGTTTTCTGCTAGTTGAGACATTTTCAACGATATATGAACAGTCTATCTGTTATACAATGCTTAACATTACATTTTTTAGTCATATTTTTATTTTCAATTTTGGCATATATTTTCAGCTCATATTTTTGGCTTTACTTTTTCAGCCAAAAGCCAAAGGCACTGAGGTCCAACCTATTTCACCAAGGTCCACTCACTTGCAAATATATTCTGGCCTCGCCACTGTTGTGCAGATATAGGCTATAAGACAATGACCAAAAAATAGAAGAGTAGCAAGAAAAACAATATATTGAAACTATATAATTTTCAGTATTGAGTTTTGGGGTTTAATTGGTCATTGTATTAGTTTTAACTAATGGACTGGAAACCCTGATTAACGGTATGGAAACAGCAAAATAATCAGGAATTTATAGTGTGTCCCAGAACGAGAGAAAGAGAGAGAGAGAGAGAGATACTTATCCCATTTACTCACCTTGTCCAAGAAACAAGTTGTTTAGGTGATAATGATTGACTGCCATGCTACAAAAAGTAGGCTACATACTGTACAGAATAAAAGTTGCCCATCTGATTCATGTGGGTGATCATAAGTTTTCTCAATGTCATACGAGCTTTGTGTGGAAAGCAGACCTTAATCTTAGTCGTAATTCACACAAAAGCTTTTCCTCTCATTCTTGCTTTTCAGACAGAAAATCCGTTTGTCGTTTACATAAGCTAAGCTTAAAGCACGCCTGAAACCATAAAAGGAAAAAAGGCGGAAAATGTTCTCAAACCTCATTGGTTATTGCAGATATAGTCATTGCTTTTAAGTTTAAACCTTATACCGTTAAGGCTGAAAACTACTGGCCTAATTGGTTCCTTCTACACTTATAAAAGTACAAAATATGAACTCTAATCAAACTGAATTGCAATCGTGCTATTTTATTATTGCACGCAACATTTATGATGGGAAGTCAATTTCTTATATACAGTGTGTCAATAGTCCTACTGATATAGCCTCATGTTTCAAACCAATTTGATTTCATCCCATACATATATTTCCTTTTAAATTTGCTCAGAGCTGTTATTATCGGTTTCCTCCAGTAGAGGGACTTCCAGTGAAGCTGGTGCCAGTATTCTTCTCACAGAACAGTCATACATACAGTTCTAATGGGTAAAATGAATAATTAAAGCTGTTAAATATATTCTCACAGCAAGCACATCTAGTTTAAAGTGAAAATTTAATGGTCAACACACCATCTCATCTCAAAGCAAACAGTGAAAAGGCAAATTTCCAATCCCCAATATTAAAGGGAACAAAATGTAACATCTGCATATAAATATAAAGCTGTAAAGTTTAACGTTCAGAACAGTGACTAAATATTGTTAGTACAAGTAGATACTCAAAAACACAGTACAACATGGCCCTAGTAGACAGAATTCATCTCAGGCTGCACTGTGAATACAACAATAAAAAAAAAAGGAGGAAAATGCCTACACTTTATCAGATGAAAACTAGCCTACACTTGTGTGGATCAATGTGAAGGCCTTTTGTGTTGCAAGGTCATGTGAATGAATTTGAAGTTATAGAACAAGAAAGTACAGTAGAAAGAGTCCTTTCCTCTTGCTTCTTTTTCTCCATTTAATACTCCTTTGTCCATTATTATGAGTCACTATTTTCTTCGTCTTCCTCATCAGATTTCTCAGGATCCTGAGAATCAGAACTTGTGTCACTGGCATCGATTGCAAATGGGTCCTCTCCCTGTAAAACAAAAAGATATCCCATTAAATATTGTTTAAAAAAAAAACTTATTTTCTACATGTGTTCCAATATGCCACAAATGTCATTACCTTCATGTACTTCTCATAGCGCACCTTCACATTATCATTATTTATTATTGCTTTAGCTGTGACCACGCTGTCTCTTTTTAACTGCTCCGTATAAGCCTTTGAGGGGGGGGGAACAAGACATACAAGCAAAATGAGAAAAAGGCCATATGTAAGATGAAAACGACGGTTCATGATATTTAGAGAAGTGAGGAGAGAGTCATGTTACCACTTTGCTCTTGATGTGAGTGAGTGAATGAAGATGTTGCTGTACAGAGCTGAAAACCACAGGAATGTGAATGTCACATGCAGCACAGTAAACCACCTCCATCCTTCTCATGTAGTCCTCTTCTGTCACACCTTTAAGAACAAGAAGTTTAAGTAGTCTCAGTATTTGTCTTTGCAGCATGCAAGATGATAAAACCCTCAAAGCATCAAGTGTTAAAAAAAATACACTTGTACATCAGTGTATTGATTCATCATATTATGCATATTTATGTGATGTTGGCTTATGCAGAATCATACCTTCCATTATCTTTGCCCATTCATCTTTGCTTCGTCCACAGGAAAACTTAAGTTTGTGTAGGGTAGAGGCAGTTTTATGAAACTTGTGAACCATGCAATCCTGTGCAATATTAGAATGGGGTAAATGCAAATCAACAAATAGAATAAAAATCCAGACTAAAGCATCAAGAAAAAAAAAATATTTAAAAAGGCTTACATGCAAAAAACTGATGACCTTGTCATCCAATTTGGCTTGCCGTCGTATATAGTCAAGAGTCTCTGTGTGATACGTGCTTCCAAAGTGTTTCTCAATGTCTTTGTCTTCAAATGTGTGGAATTTACAAAAAGCACATGTAAAAGCCCACCTAAAAATTTTGTACAAATTTAAATTCTTTGGCCTTTTTACATTTCACAAGTTAACATTTCTCTGCTTCTAAAAGGAATACAGCAGAAGTTATCAAGTTCTGCCCTTAAATAATATATATATACAGTAGATTTAAATAATAAATGAATATCCAGCAAATCAATCTAGACAAGCGATGTGTCAGTTGAAATTTCAGTGTTCACCTGTGCTTATCTCCATATTTTTCATGATTCTTCTCTCGTCGTCTTCTGCGCTTCTCTCTGGCTCGAACTTTCTTACCAAGCTCTGCACTCAAATAATAAACCATGCTTACAATGAATTATGCTGTGAGATACAACTTTTTTTCCAATTTAATAAACAATAGAATATAAAAGCCATACCATGCTCTTTATTTATTTCCTTGGTTTCGGAAGAAATACAACTGTCCTGTAGAAAAGACAAGCTCTAGTATCACAGGACTGATTTTGAGGCATCTTTGATTGTGAATTCTTACCTTTGAAATGTGTGGTCCTAAAAAAAGAACAAAAAAAGCATTAAGTAAAGAAAGTGCAACAATTTAACAATTTTAAATCATGTTTGGTCTATCAAAGCAGCGCATCACGTACCCACAATGCTGATTATGCTGGGAGTTGCTCTTACTATCCTCTTTTTTTTAACCTTCTTGCAAGGAGGTACTGGTTCCATCATCTTCCTCTTGGTCCCTCGAAACACCAAAGCAGCTGATTTTGAGTAGTATCTCTCTATGCAAATAGACGGGTTCTGACTAGAGCACTGTGGAAGAGATGAGATAGATGAAAGTCATTGCTTTTGCTCAATAAATAAACTAGACACCAGACGTACCCCTACATCTTGTCCTTTGGCCTCAGGTACAACAGCACCTCTTCCGCTGTAGTTTCTTTGCACGTATGGGTGCATGTCTCTGCCCCGTGAGCCAATCGGCGTTGGCCGAGAGTGTGAAGGAGAGTACAGGCTGGAGGAATCGGAGAGGTTGGATGTTGAGTACTGACTCTCTCTGCCGCTGTCCAAAAACGGAGACCTGGACCTTTGGGAAGACATGACTAGGGGCCTGTCCCAGTTTGACAAGACGTCTGCTCCCCAAGTGGATGAACAGGTGTCACTGTAATCTTTATTAGAATTATCAAAAACGCTTTCAGCATCTTCAGTGTTCAAGGACCCAAGTCCGAAAGATTCATAGGCACCATATCTGATGAAAAAATTAATAGTAGCACTTCACAGTAAGACTGAATATTTTTTTTCATTAACGTATATAACTTATATAATATAATTTATATAATTAAAAATACATATTTAAAAATCTTAATTTATTTTTTTTATTTATATACGGTTTTTTTTTAGTGTTACCAAACAAATTTCTTTTAAAATATATATTTTTTTTCATTTTATATAGGAGAGCCGTTCCTGTTGCCTCCTCAAAAAAGCACAGTGAAGATCCTCTGACAATTCTTACCTGTCAGAGCCTTTGGTCTCCAAGGACTCAGAGGATGCAAACGATCCAAATAATGGCTGACTGTAGCATTTCCCTGGCCATTTGACAAGTGAAAGTGATTATTTGAGAATGCTATGAGAATGTACCTCATTCAGAAACAACAAGTACAAACAGAAGAATATAACATTGTAGCTATATAAGAGTGAGGATTAAATTACCTGAATTGTCAGCTGATGATGGGAACATTTCATCCTTATACTAAGTCCTTAAAAACAGATTGTATTATGTCATAATTAAAGCCTTGATTAAACCAAAGTCCCATTAAGGTATTCTATAGTCTTTGATTAAATCAGGCAGGGTAAACTTCTATAAAGGTTAATAGGAGACAATTTATTTTACAAAAAATGTCATGCCATAAATGGGAGATGAAATAATATAATAGGGTTTGTCATAAAACACTTGTAGACAGCACAAACAGTGACACATAAGCGAATGGGCCTCTCCAGTGTTCATTTTGCCCTTGTGTTTGGAAACTCTATTCAAGATTTACTTGTCAGATTGAAACAGATCACCTTGATGAATTTACATCCATTTTGCACCATCAATTCTTACTTTTATTTAACCAAAAAATGTGTGTTTTGTGGAGTGGGAAATGTTACATTATCTGGCATCGTCATTTAAAACCTTTTATTTCTTTTTATTTTATTTTAGTATTAGTAGTATTATGCACATTTATGCAAACCAAAAACATAACATTTAGCGATTAACTAAACAAAAGTCTAAATGCCTTTGCAAGGAATTATAAACACTGAACTCAGTCCTCATTATTTTTCCGTTTCACCGATTCTTTTTCGACAAAGTGACCTTATTTCTAAAAGCAACATAAAGGAATCCTCACTTACCACATAAACGAGAGTCAATCAGTCCTACCGCGTTTAATTAAAGCAGGGGTCATTTCCCGCTAGAAACAAACTAAACAACGGGGTCAGGAAAACTTTAGAGCTGGTTTGCGACAACAATTCTGCTACTTCATAACCATTTCCTAATGAAAGTTGTCTTCCTCCAGAGGCCGCTAGTGTTTCACAAACCAAACTTACACTGAGCCCCCATTCAAATATTTTGTGGTTTTGAAGAAGAGGGCATTTGTACTATAAAATAGGCATATATAATCGGATTGATA
The DNA here is from genome assembly GCF_018340385.1 of Cyprinus carpio. Lineage (NCBI taxonomy): Eukaryota > Metazoa > Chordata > Actinopteri > Cypriniformes > Cyprinidae > Cyprinus > Cyprinus carpio. The sequence goes on from NC_056602.1 coordinate 14,292,099, forward strand.
CAGCCTTACAATGAAATGAATCTAAACTAAATGATTAAATACACGACTTTTCTAGTAATCAGAAACAGCTGTGTTTGGTCTGTCCTAATCAGCGCTGTGAAAGGGTTACTGGTACCACGTGACAATGACGCATCTTTTTTTAGCATCAGCATCTTCAGTTGAACAGTGAACACCTGTCAGAGAGTAGCAATATCCTTTATACAATAAATATTCACATTGAATAGTTCAATGAGAATTATTAATGCTAATTTATGGTACATAACGACTTAGAGACAACTAAACTTCACACCTTTGGGGTATCAGATTGTCATTCATTGATTCATTTAGAGCAGCAAAATAATATTTGTAACACTTTCAAGACGTTATATTGTACTTCACTAAACCTAAACCACTGTGAAAGGATTCCACTGAACTAGCAGGACATTTCGTGGCGAAAATTGTTTCGGTATATTTTAATATTGAGATTTGATTTATTAAAGGGTCTTATTTTGAAAAAATATATATATACTAGTATATCTCTGTACATATTAAAAATTATATTGCACTATTACTCTCTTAAATTATTTTACTTCCTCAATATTTAGGTTAGCTTTTAGTTCCTTATGCTGTATTGCAGGGAGACATACAAAATGTGCAAAGCTGGGGTCCCTAGGACAGAATTAAGAACCACTACTGTAAAGAAAAATGTAACATTTCAAACAACACAGACACCGATATATATTTTCAATGTATTTATTTTATTTTAAAATCGCAAGTTTAACATCCTTTCAAACAAAACATGTGATTAGGAGCAAAGCAAACTAAATTCATTCTCCTTTCCATCAAAACCAGAAAGGCTAAACCATGAAGGGATGCAGCATCAGGCTACATTCAGGGCGGAAGAGCAATACACCTTAAAGTAGCTTGCTGAAAAATAAAACACATTTCCTTTATTCTGGAAATAAGTACTCAGTCGGAATGAACAATACGTGTTTTATGTACCTGAATAACACAATGTATTTTTTATTTTTTTTAAATGGTGGAATCATTTCAAATCAGGTACATCCTAGTAAAACTATTAGTATAGAAATGGAACATAAATTAATAAATGAACAAACAAACGCTCATTCCAAACATCAAACAGAACCAACAAATAGTTTCATTGTACAAAACCTATATAGTAATCTAATTTAAAGTCACTCAAAACATTGAAACCCATCTTTAGATTCATATGTGGTTATAATTATTGTATTGTCACACATGTATCAAAAATGATTTTCAAGCCTCATCTGGCACGACATCAAGATTCTTGAGGGGTCACAAATATACCAGTTACAGGTCAGACCCTGCAGCATTTCAGTAGGACAAATATAACACAGTGTGGGAAGTATAATCAATGAAATGCAAATAGGTCAAAAACAAAAATTTGTTCAAAATTAAATTGCTTTTAATAAACGAAAAAAAAAAATCAAAAATACAATGGACATTATCCAAATTATTCAATTACTGTTAACCCTGCAATCCATGTACACACCAGGTAAATTAAACACCATCCAATCTATTGAAAACTTTCATAAACAATTGAATGCTTTGAAGCAAACACCACTTAATCTGTCAATAATTAATTAAAGCGGCTAAATATTATGGATACCCTTTACTTTTCAAGAGTACAGTTGCACTTCCTCTTCATACAAATGACTGGCTTAAAATAAAATAAAGAAATGGTTAGAGTTTTAGGGTGAAACAGTGAAACCATTTATGCTATTATAGCATGCTACCTTAAAAGGGATAGTTTACCAAATTTCAATTCTGTCTTCATTTACTCACCCTAATGTTATTTCAAACATGTATGACTTCCTTCTGTAGAACATAACACACATAAAATAAATTACAAAAATTAAAATAAAATTAAAAATGAAATTAAAAAGTCTAAAAGCCAACTTTCATTCTTTCATACAGGTTGTCTAGATGTCTGGAATGACATTAGGATAAGTAAATGATAATATTCTTTATTTTTTATTCAACTATAAAACAACTATTAAATCTTGACCATGTTTTATTCATTTATGACAGATATGTTACTTTGTCAAGAAAAATGAAACAACAAATGTTCAGGTTAGGGACATCTAACACGTTATTCCAGCACTGGCATGAATATCGATACTTAACATCTGGCAAGTCACTTTTTTTGTGCGTTTGCCTCAAACGCTGACTGCATGGGCATGCACAGCGCAGACAGAGCAAGGTAACTTAAAACAGTGATACACAATGCAAGCATTTTCATTACTTTTACTAGCCAGTAAGGGCTAACAGTAAAACAGATGGTAATCATACACAGTTACAGGCTAACATATGATGTTAGAATATATATATATCAGGGCAATTTTCCAATACATGTCTACTGGAGGTTTTGAGCATTAAGGACCATGCAGTGTATACACATTACAGGTCTGTCCCATCATATGGTGTTATATACAAAACATGCACAAGTCAAATGAGGTCAACATAACTTATGCATTACTTCTGTAACCCACATGAAAAGATGATGTTAAAAGAAAAAGGCTATTTTATTCCCAAAACTTAAAACTTGCACAGACTAAAGGTATCTTGTGCATCGCACTGCATCAACAAACATTGTTATTCAGTTCCAAGTATTTTGGTTAATAGACATTGAATAGGTGGACAGTTCCATTAAAAAAGTAACGGAGGTATAAAATGTACTGTTTGATTGAATCTTGTACAGATATAACTTTGTATCAACGCTAACATTCAGTTTCTTAAACACTTCAGAGCACAACTTAAATTACTTTAGTGCACTTTTATCTAAACCCAATTCCGGGGAGACTTTTCCACTTTTTACTTTTACCACTTATAGTCGAGTACAGTAGTTGTGATTAACTTTATAATAAAATGTCAGTTGTTCTGGGTTCTCCCAAACAAATACAATCATTAATGGCACCACAATACACAATGCATGTGATGCAGACTGTGCGGATAACAGCTGGTGAAAATGTTAGCATGAATGCGACTGAAATGAACAGAAAACAAAAGTGATCTGTATTATACTGTCACTGTAACATGGGCAAATGATAAAAACAAACAAAAACTTTTTAAAAGAACAAAAACCCATGCAGACAGGCATAATAATCTCAAACATTTGAATAATTCTCAAGAATTCTGTGCACTGAGCATAGTTCAGATTCACAAACGTTTATATTGGCTTGCCGGCAATTTGTTTTGGCCTGTGCAAAAAAATGACATTAAATGTTAACATAAGTTTTGATACTGGACTCATTCCTTACACATAGAACATCCATTCATGCCCACAGTCCACAGTTTTAATAAAAGAAAAACAAACAAACAAACAGAAGTAGTGAGCACTGCCTTTTGCACACTCTGATTCCGTTCACTCAGAAAACCATCTTGCCAGGTTTTTTCTGATCCACACTCACACTCCGTTAGCAAAATTAGCACTGGTTTCCTGACTTATGCTCTCTTTGACCTCTAGGGGCAGTGTATCAAAAAGGTGGTCTTCCACAATGAGGCCATTTCGGCGCAAGAGTCGGCACTGGCCAAGCTGCGCGGGCAGGCGATCCAGGCAGTTCCCCTTCAGCTCAAGATGAGTCAGCTGCAGCGACTGCCCGATTTTCTCTGGCAGTGACGAGATGCAATTGTGCCCAAGGGATAGGCTACGCAACTTTGTGCATTTGAACAGCTGCTTGGGTACCACTTCCACCTTGTTTCCTGTGATGGCAAAGTGCTGTAGATTCTGGAGAAAAACCCCACCTCTGGAGGAATCACTACGATGGAGTTGTGGCTAACATCCAGGTATCTCAGTTTTAGAAGATTGAACAGAGTGATAGGCAAGGTCTCTAGTTTGTTATGTGACAGATAGAGGAACTCTAGGTTTTTTACGAGACTTATGGACAATGGAATGGAAATGATTTTATTATGCCACAGTTTGAGGCAGTTAAGCCGTTTGAGGTGCTGGAAGCTGATGACCTCTTCAATGGTACGGATATTGTTTGATTTCAAGTCCAACTCCTGCAGGTTGGTCAAACTAAAAATTGCATGCGGTATCCGCTCCAGTTCACAATTGTGCAGCTCCAGTTCAGCAAGATTGATCATCTTTTTTAAACTGTTCAACACGAAGAGTTTAGTACCATCATTGTGAACCACAAGTTTGATCAGATGGGGTGATAAGTCCGTAATATTAGTCGGAATCTTGGTAAGGTTGCTCTTCAGATGTAGGATCTTTAGATGCCTCAAGTCCCTGAGGGAATCTAATCATATCATTTTGTTATTCTCGGAGTTCAAGTTTCCCACCAAGTAGAGCTCTCTCAAGTTCTTCAACATGTAAACCCAAGTGGGTATCTCTCCTACGTCCGTAAACTTGACATGAAGGCACCGGAGGTGATCGCGGAGGAAACTGAATGCAGTCTGTTCGACTTTGGCGGGGCAGTGGTAAAAGTGCAACTCGTGAAGGTTGATCATCTGGGAGATTTTCGCTGTGATACGTGCCTCTGGGATGAGTTCTAGTTTCAGGACCTCTAAATCAGTGAGGTCAAAGACCGCATCAGGAACACCCGAGAGCATAAAAAGATGCAGTTCAAGCTTGTCCTGCGCATTGCGAGTCACGTGTTGGCGTAGTTTCTCAAAGGTCCACTCGTGGTTTAAGCTGATTTCCCGCAGTTTGTTCTCACTTACCTCTGAGAGAAAGACACCGAAACGTTTCGAGTACAATTGGTCATACTGGTCCACCATGTGTAGAAGGAAAGCAAAGTCATTCTTCACATCTGGGATATCACTAAAACTGCTTTCTTCTCGAACTTTCTCAAAAGAGTACTCTTTAAGAGGCCGTCTAAACAGCCAAAAGAGAGTGTAAATGCAAACCAAGCCACAATGAGAACAATGTAGCTAACGAGAAGTTTTTTCAACATAAAAGCCATGTTATGGGTGCATTTAAATTTTGCGTATCCAGTTAAATGCTTAATTTCAGGCTCACAATCATGGTCGAATTTAATGGACGTGACAAAGGTCATGGTGTAGCACAGAATCAGAATGAATTTGACAGTTTTTATTATAGTTTGAGCTACATAGAATTTGTAGATCATGTCGCTGTCTTCAACATGTGTGCGGAACTTCCTCACTTTCTCAAAAAGTGCTTTAGCTTGCTCTCCATCTTTCTTATCAAGTATAGTCATACTTGGAACCTCAATGACTGGCTTCTCTGCAGAAAACTTAATGCTAGATTTTGCGAGCATGGGTGTGGACTGATTTGGACTTCCTTCCTCACTGCTGGTTGAAAGGTGCTTTGGTAATGTAGAGGCTCCAGTCAATCTCTGCTTATTCTCTTCAGAGTCTTCACAGGCTGTCTCAGACAATGCCTTGGTCGTCCAAGGGGACTCAAAACACTTGCCCAAAATAGACACAAAATGCTCAATTTTGGAACTGGTCTTTGGATACTTGAACCAAAAGTTACTGCTTACCATGAGAACAATAGTGTGAATGAGAGCTAGATATGGAAAGTATTTTGAATACCATGGGAGGGCAACATGGTAGCACATCTGATTAACAAAGACATACTGCTGAAAATCCAGATTTGTTCGTAAACCCGTAGGCTGAGGTTGCTTGACAGAAGACGACTGTGGGAAGTGTTGGACAACACTGTCGGTTTGTTCTTTGCTTGCTAAAGGTGCAGCCGCCAAGGTCACATGGCCTCCTCCTTTCCCTGAGCCAAGAGCTTTCTCTGGTGGCCTTTCTGTGGCCACAGGGTTTTGGTCCTCCAACGATTCCAGAACAGGAAGGCAAACCACCTGATCTTTGGTTAACTGCATGGTCCCGGCAAATATGGCCAGCATTAGCATGACCACACCCAGGTAATCCATAAAGACGTCCCACCATGGTTTCAGTATCCGATAAGTTGGCTGGATGTCATTTAGAGAGGCAACTTCTGTGAGGGTAAACATTCCTACATGAAGACATAAAAACAAAAACAAGTATTTAGTATATAGTATTATCAATGACAAATAAGAGTGTCTGAGAAAAGGACAAATCTTAAAAAAAAAAAAAAAACATGTTTACTCTCTATTAATGTTGATTTCATATAACTTTGAAAAACTAATTAATCCAACTAAACTTATCTTTTTCAATTTAGTATCTTTAATTTTCAATTTAATAAGTGTTGTAGTATTATCATGAAGTGTACACATGTGAAAAACTGTGTATATTTATTATGTATATATACATACACACGCATGTATATATTTCAGAAAAAAATATAAAGAATAAATAATAATATTTTTATATATTTATTTATTTATATACTGTATGTGTGTGTATTTATAAATAGTTATAAATATACACAGAACACACACATATATTATGCAAACAAAAAATTTTATTTTGAATGCGATTAATCACAATTAATCAATTGACAGCTCTAATATATATGTGTGTGTGTGTGTGTGTGTGTGTTTTAATACATTATATCACAAGTATATACATATATAAAAAATGCATAAGAAATGTTATTCTTACAATGACTTATAGGTGCAGTAGGAGATCTTGGAAAATGTTAACTTTAGCCTGATATCACTGAAAGCGTACGTCCCACCCTCAGTGACATCCAAAGCCATGCCCCCTGAGTGCATGAACGCACACACAGACTAGATGACCAGAGACAACATTACTACAATCACGTGTTATTAACCGACTAAAAAACCACATAATAAATTAAGTAAAAGTACTAAAGTTTGCCTGCCATTCCGGCTCAGTCTGCACAGCGTAAGTGAAGGATCCAATCTGTCTGCAAAGCGTACGTGAACATGCTAATGACTAGGCCTGAGCGATAAAATGGTATAGATATTTACCGACAGTGCACCTTCTTTGATAACGATATAAAAAATGTTTGATATAGTGCACGATATTGCCACGTGCTATGAGTGACACAGACAGCACACACAAACACGAACATGAGTGCTGTGCCTGCCAGTGATGAGGAGATTGTAAATAAAAAAAATTATATTAGTCGAATTTAAAATAATCATTTGCATTTGAATGCAAAAATAGTACAATCGAATGCTAGCTGTGCGTCAGGAAGCGTCATCAGTGGAGCACGAGATGCGGTGATGATGATGTAAGTGATGTTGTAGTTTAATGTTTTGTTAGCCTAGCCCATGAGACACACAGTTGCTGAAAAGTGAAAGTGAAAAGTGAAAGTGACGTAACATAACAGCCAAGTATGGTGACCCATACTCGGAATTCATGCTCTGCTTTTAACCCATCCAAAGTTCACACACACAGCAGTGAACACACACACACCATGAACACACACCCGGAGCAGTGGGCAGCCATTTATACGGGCGGCGCCCGGGGAGCAGTTGGGGGTTCGGTGCCTTGCTCAAGGGCACCTCAGTTGTGGTATTGAAGGTGGAGAGAGCGCTGTACATTCACTCCCCCCACCTACAATTCCTGCCGGCCCGAGACTCGAACTCACAACCCTTGGTTTGCAAGTCCAACACTCTGACCGTTAGGCCATGACTGCGTTATTCATTCAAAATATTAGAGAAATATAGTAGCTCAATGCATAGAAAATTTTGATTAGGTTAAAACCTAAACCAAGCCATTCACACAAAACACATATTCAGCGCATTTTCTAGATGGACAAATGTGACTGCTGCATTCGCGTGTCACACATGAAAAAGTTAAAACAGCTTAAACTTTTAGAAAACACATCACAAATTTGTGGAGGTTTATTCCTTTTCACTGTGTCTCATATGTTTTAATGGCAATCTGTGTGATGGGCGATTCAGGTCTTTGTATTAAGCAATGCATAAATATGTGATACTGTTTTGCTCTTAATTGTTTATGCATTTTATGAAATTACTTTTGATTTATATGAGTTAATTTAGACGCAATGCACATTTTTTTTTTTTTTTTTTTTTAATAAACAGTTATTATTTCCTTGCGTCGACAATTTAATGTGCTGCATTATTTTGCTCATTGAGCCCTCCTGTGGCCTTGGAAAACAAGCCAAAATTTTAACCTAATTAATCTGCATATAAAACATTAGAAATTGGATATTTGTTTAATTTTTATATTGTGTTTGACTGTTAAAACAAAACAAAAAAAGTGTGTTGTTTGTATCAATAAATTGAGTTGATTGATAAATACAGTGGTTAAATGTAAACTTTTTTTCTATTACTCTGTTTTAAAAAATGTTACAAAAAATGTCAATAATTATCGATACCGAATGTTATGAAACATTTTATTGTTGATACATTTTTTAGCTATATCGCCCAGCCCTAATAATGATGTATCCTGTCTGCGCGAACAGGGTGCACAGAGATATGCAAATACATATGTTGACAGGCAAGTAGGAAAGCCAAACAAAACGCTCGGAACGAACATTTCTTGGTCCTACGCCTTCCACAGAATATATAAATACAGTTAAATATATTTAGATCACTTAACTTAATGATTGCTATCGGGATGTGAAGAGACTTTTAACCATCATAACAAAAATGTTTCTGAAGAGAATAACCTATCGCACCTTTGAATACACATCATCAAATAAAAAAACTTTTCATTTTTGCTTGTTCTTCAAACTAATAAACAAATCAAATGCCTCAATATTACACTCCCTGCTACATTCTCATATTCCATTAAATCAATGTACAGTACAAATGCAAGGAATGGCCTAATACACCACTAAAGATAACAAATGGTCCCACTGCATGGGGAGACATCCTAGTGTCTCTGTCCTGTATCACTTTTCACAGCACAGAGCTTGATCATTGCTCAGGCACTAAAGCACTGCATTAGACTTTCTTATTAGATTATCAGCCGTAGTTGGCCCCTACTGTACTGCATGAAGACAATAGTCCTGCAGTGGTGAGCCTCGCCAAAGACAATGTTGTCTTTAATATCAAGTTGCAAGTCTCTGCTCTAATATTCAGGCATTTTGCAGGGGTACTATTGACGTGTAGAGCTCAACTTTCACATTGCTAAGACTTACCAATAAACATCCACTAGACAAAATTGAATGACCTTCTCACTGTCAAGAAACAATTGACTGAATGTCATAATGATTAATTAACTTGTATTTCACTTGGCTAATCCAGCTGTTATTTATATATCATAAATGTTTTTGAGTAACATGTATCCATTATTCTCCTTGAAGCAATGTGTTATCAGATTACATGTACTATGACTTAATACTTTTAATTTTTCCATGAGGCCTTTTGCACATAATTTACTGCCTCTAGGATCTACTTATAAAACAAAGTCTAGACTTGCTTCAAAAGACAATCACATTCCATCCAAGTCACAAGTACTTTCTTGTGCTTCACCTGTCCTGCAGACCTTTTGGTAAAATCTTACACTGCCTTTGATGTTAACATGTCAACTGTAAAGATGGTGTAAAAATCAAAGAAGCATAAGGAAAATGTTTAAGTAAAAAATATATAAAACTTTGTATTTCGGGTAATAAATGTAAAAATAAAAAATTATATATATATATATATATATATATATAAATATATATTATATATATATATATATTATATATATATATATATATATATATATATATATATATATAGTGTGTGTGTGTGTGTGTAACATCTTTAAAGACTAGCGTATGTGCAGAAGTCCTTTCTCTGCATTAATTAGTCTCTAATTTAGTGCAATTACACAACAGCTTATTTAGCCAAGTCAGATTGTTGTAAACAACAATTACTACTTTCTTAGTGTGTTGCCATGAGGTTAGAAAAGCACATGTGTTTTCTCAAAAGGCACATAATTATGTACAGATGCATATTAAATGACAGCAAAGAGATTCGTTCAAAAACCTAGATTTCTGGCTGCATATTCCAACAGGGTGATCTATTATTGGTAGATCTGTAAATTTTACATGTATGAATATGAGTATGTAGAGCTCATCACTTCTTTGATGGTACTTTACAGTGAAAAAAGAAAAATCATTCCTTTAAAGTAAAAATTAATACAAGCCTATCAAATGAAGTGGAAACTGAGCACACAACCACCAGCAAGACTGTGAATAAAGTCACCTAATAAATTTAATGCTCAAAGACTGGTAAAGTAGGACTCAACAAGACATCAGAGAATGTCTGACAATTGCTTTTCCCACTGCTTACCCAAAATAATTTGCAAGACATCAGTTCCTAAGATCTACAGCTAGAAGGTTACACACACTAACCCTATAAGAGCTGAGATGTTAAGCAGGCTTGTTTGCAAATGTTTTGAAGAGTCTACAATAGGCATTTTCTATTCCACTGCAAGCTATAAATAAACAAATAAATAAAGTATATGATTTGATATGATAGGATATGACATAGCACAGACTCTCAGGCTAATGTGCCTTTCATTATACATGCATTTATAGCATTCAATTGCAGGAAACACTTATACAAACAACTCCTGGTAATTACCTTATCACTGGTATAGATCCAAAGAGTATTTGTTCATTTCCTCAACTACTCTCATCATTCAACATGCTCCACACAGCAGTGCACTTTACATGCATATGATGAACTGACATCCCTCAGTGAGTGAGTACCAATTGTTTTAACACTTTCTCTGAATGCAGAAACAGCCCCACCAAATAATACTAAAAGGTCTGTCACAGGCTCACTTCTTTATACTTTTTATATGCTGTTTCTGTAGCATTCTATGTGTTATGTATTTACATCTAATTTGCCTTTAGTAGAAAGAGGTACAAGGTATTAAATACTATAAAATCAAAACAAAAATTCATAAGTTGACTTAGCAAAGACTAAAGTCTCCGTGGCACTTACAAACATATGGTTGCACTGTTTTAGTAGTCTGACATATATCAACCACTGTCCATCTTGTTTATCCAAATGATAGGATGTTGGAGTGTTTAAAAAAAAAAACCTGTTTGGAAAGGATTTGCCATTTTATCTAAAGCTGTTAGTTACACAAAAAAATAATCAGTTCACTTTTAAAGACAAATTTGAGGTAAACAATTATGAAACTGAATTACCTGCTGTTTCCTAAAAAAGGGCAAAACAATTACAATTTAAACTGCTTATTTGGAAATAGGATCTTAAAATGCCCCATTATGCCATTTTTACGGTTCCTAATATTGTTTTTGAGAGTCTCCTAAATTAGGATTACTGGCATGCAAGGTCAAAAGCCGCTTTTGTTTTCTCAAAATATGCATTTAATATCACCTCATTTTTCAGCGATTCTCAAATGATTCGTTCGAAGCAGTTAAAATAAACATCTATAGAAAACACAAATATCCATTAATCATCATACTCACAGATTGTTAAGATGGCCCAGTCTGTTGTGATTGGTCCACCGCGTACAACGTGTCGGAAACTATACGCCTACTTCAATAGTTCTGTATTTTGAACGCTCAAAAGATAATTAAACATCTATTATTTATCATACTTACAAGTTTCGATTCAGTGGAGCAGCTGGTCCAAATAATGAGGTTTCATGATCCATCTTTCAACAGCAAGCATTTAGTGAATCCACGTTGAACTCCCCGAGATTAGAGAAGCAGGTGTCAATAGAATGATGTGTTTGTGGGCGGGGTCAAGTTGTTCGTGGCCGGCCAACATAGAATATATGCGGGAATTATGCAAATGTGTTACCCCGTGACGTGTAGCCGTCACGGAAGTGGGGTTTGGAATTACTAACGCTCGTTTAGGCTGTAGAGAGTCGATTCTTATTTTGGGATACAATAACTTTATTTATCGTGCACTTTCAGCTTTACAACTTTGATGATCATTTACATTCACATACAGCCACATTACACACTGCATGAAAGGCAATATTGGAAATGGCATAATAGGGGCACTTTAATAATTTCTTATTTCAAAACATTTTTTGAAAATATAACATTGAGAGAATAGCTGGGATTCTGACAAATAAATCAGAGTTGCATAATTAATTCTGGTCTTTCACTATGGCGATGAGAAACCTCAGTTTTTAACCTCACCTGGGTAACACAACCTTAACCCACAAAAAACACAATTATCATTACAGCTGGCCTTATTTAACCTCAGTCTGGGCTTTTACCCCATAACTAGGTCACGGCTGCAGCTGTTATTCTCATTTGCTGTGTCTCAAACAGAAAATTTAAATGACAATGCTGGTAACCAATCATGTCTCTTCGTGTTACAGATTTCAGTGTTGGGGCAACCATTTGTGTCCCAGTATATGTACAGTTTATGTCAATGAGTTAAAATAAAGCGTTATTGTAATAATGTATGAATTCATGTATATGTGTATGTGTATGTGTGTGTGTGTGTGTGTAGAAAAAGGAGAAGAAGAAAAAAATAGAAGATTAAAGGCTGAAACTGAACATCTGTTCATATGTGCCAAGTCAAGTGAAATCAAAATCAGTAAAATCAAGAATAATATTAATGTCAACCAAAAATTTTAAATATCTTCTGATTATAAACAGGCCAATCCAATATTACCAAATATGTCTCAAAAATGACAGCAAAAGAAACTGGTAAATTCAAACCTAAATACACACTTTTTTAAATTAACACTTTAATTTGAAAGCACTGGCTGTCTCAAGTACAACATAGTCCTGCTGGATAAAATTTTGATGGTGGGCAACAGTGCACAATATTATGAAACAAGTTATGTAATATGCATTACCCAGAAATTGGATAAATTGGTAACTTCTTACAAGAGACATGACATTCACATCACTTAGTTATACATTAGCTTGTGCAACTGTTTTGTACAGTCTATATAGTTTGTACATTCTCCTCAAAAAAGCGCCCAAACCCATCTCGCTTTGACTGCTCTGAACTACTCTGACTGTATTCATAAACGCATGCTCAAGACAAGATAGCTAACGTTACTCGACTATTTGTAATATTTCAGAAATGGATGCATAGCATAACGTATATACTTACTGTCTCATATAAACGTCATCAAACGTCATCCATGCAGCACTTTAATTCCTGAGAATCTGAAACACACTTTATCCACTTGTCCTGGCCGTAATGGGGACACTGTTGTAGTCAAATATGCGGTCCACTCGCGTGAGAGACGTCCTTTTGAGCGCATTCACGCCATTGTGTTTCTATACCGGGTCACGACATCTATACAACAATGGTCTGCTTACCAATAACGCGTAAACTGCGAGCAGAACGCGATTTACAGGAACGGACTGGAATATTGCCTATGCACGCAATCCGGTGTCTTGTCATGTCTTCGCGTTTCTGTGCAAATTAACGCCGCTCAGGCAGGAAACCGTTGGAGGTCTGAAGACATTGTTGTGTTAAAGTGGAAAAAAAGTGTCGGTACGAAAGGACAACTTACTAATCATTACCCGAGAGGGCTTTATGCACATGTAAAGGGTCCCTGCTCGTCTCATTATTATGGCACATTCAGTGCCGCGCGCACAGCGGCAGAGTCAACCAGTCTGCACCAGTTCTCTGGGCTGCATATCCGCCACCTTAAACCCCCACAAACACACATTTACAGGCTCATACATACCTCAAACCAAAGCTGTCATTTTAAAAAACGTCACCGCTTCCACGATGTCCATACGTATGAAATGATGAATGAGAAATGTCTGCAATAAACAGAAATGTACTGTCAAATAGAGGAAGTGCATTGTGGGCGGGGCTAAAGTTTACGGGGAGGATTTACGCGCGAAACACCTGACCGGTGTTCAGAAGTTACTACGGGAGCAACCAAACCCCGTTTGTTACACTTGAACTATTTAAGTCACTTTCCAGGAATCCGGGTAGGCTACTACATTTAATTACAATAGTAGAGAGGAAATCTATCATGATTTTTGTGCCAGATTACAATAATTTACATTTTATATAGTTCAAACTGGCATCAGTGATTATCTTACATATTAAATATGCATAGTTCAAAAAAAAAATGTTGGCTGAGCTCTACCTGATATTTATGCCCCCAGGATTCACAGACAAGGCTTAAGCTATTCCCAGACTAAAATGCATGTTTAAGCTGTCACAACTGAAAATATCTTGCTCTGACATATCTTAAAATATGTCAGTGCCATCGTTCTGTGTCAAGATGCACATCTGTAATGTTTTATTCTAAGGCATTTTTGTAAAAGTTGCTTAAATATCTTAATTTAACTAAGGCCTAGTACATTCTTAAGCTAATAACCTTTATTAAAAACGAAACAATAAACAAATACAAAATGTAAATACTACCATACACCAGTAATACTTAACATATACAATTATACTGTTATAAAAATCAAAACAATACGCAAATACAAGTGTAGTTATTACTAGACACCATAAAACAACAGGGGGATGGGGAAGAAACTGACCTTATGTTATGCATATTCATGCATGCTTTTGCAAGCTTGCTGTCTTGTTTATATGTAAATGAAATCCTTTATGTTTTACAAGCGGACCATATGGTTGCAAATAAGATTAAACAGACTTTGCCTACCCCACCCCACCCCACCGGACAACCAGGTTTTCTGTGGGTTTGCTTGTATTTATTTGTGTTGGTCATTGGTGTGGTTATTTTATGTGACTAGCCACCTGCACACACAGAGGGAGACAAAGGACAGACATCAGAAAACACAAAAGTCTCAGAGTTTGACTGAAACAAAGTGTGACAAGGTGAATCCCACATTCCAATTTGTGCCGCAGGCAAATTCTGGGTACATGAGGACATTTCTTGGCACTTGAACTCTTTAGCTATAATAGGCCAGTCTGAAGAAAATACTGTGAAAGACTAGCTTAGCTTTAGCTTTGGTGATGTTGTCTTCAAAATGGCAATTTAAATCTGTTTCTATAGATTGTATGAGAAAGGCTGTGGAACAGCAGTGAATATATACGGATTTATTTTGCATTCAGATATAAGGATTTCTCTAATTACAACCTTGAAAGTGTCCTTTTGCCTCTATCCACAGCTCCACTCTGACAGCTGCTGCACCTTGCCTTTTCATGGTTGAACAGAGAGCAGTCTTCTCCTCGGGGCAAATTTTCAAGATCACACTGTCCTGGGTCATCAGCTTGTCAGGTTTATAAAGGCCTGAGGTCTGGTATACAACTTTTCCTTGCTTCTTGATTTGTCCTGAATGCAACACGAATCACAGACCTGCAAAAACCTTTCACAGACAACAGATCAATGAATTTACTCATGCTATCCAGTAGCAACAAGATTTTTATTATTATTATTATTATTTGCATTCAGCATTTGTTAATATAAATATAAACAGTTAATAATAATAATTGGTGCTCCCCATGGAGTACCGATGTGGTCCCTCTAGGGGTTCTGGACCCCCTGTTAAAGCTCTTATTTGTAACGAGTCAGTCATCCTATATTTGGTACATGGAATCTTTTATAATAAGTGATGACAAGGGATCAGATGAAAGTTAAACATCTCCATCTTGTTGACAAAATAGGTGTAGTACGCAATTTTAGGGTGAAAGTACTTGCCAGCATTGGATCTGTACATGGTGTTGTGTTTCAGGATGGTAATTAAACAAGATATGTTCTATATAAAGGCATTCGCTGTCCACTTTAATCGAAGTTAGAAGACATGCCACTATACACTGCAAAACTGTAACAAAATATTAGTATTCATCTTATTTTAAGTTTTGTACAGGTAGAGGTAGAGGAGATTTTCTCCTTCCCTGATAAAATTCCCAAATTTTACCTTCAGATGTAACAAAAAATTTGTATTAAATAAACACATGCAAGGCAGGCACTTTCACATGCCTTTGAAAGTGGCTGAAGCTATAGTATTTTCCTTCTGTTTTTTACTGTAGACCAGACCATGATTCAGCTATCAGTAGCCATATCCATCACAGCTGATCATGTGACTGAACAAACACTCTCTGATCCCTACTTGGCTCTGGAACATGAGAAGAGATGGGAGACAACAGCCACATACCTCCATCAGACAGAGGATTGCTCCGGCAGACATTTAAACTCTTTCACATGAATGATATTTGGCCTATAAGTGATTTACACAGCATCAGTATCATTCTCTTAATGACCGTATAAAAGGAAAGTAAATTTGAATGGGACGCATTTTTGTGCATTTGCTTGAAAAACAAAATATTTAACTAAAAAAAAAAAAAAAAAGCGTGAAGCATGCAATACAAATTAAATTATCCGCTTAAGGCATGTTACACAAAGTAAATATGTAAATTATGTACTTGCATGTGAATTTTTGGGTCCGTTTAATTTTCAATATTATTTTAACAGATATGACCCAGACATATTTAAATAATCTTCACCATTATAAATAATCCCTCAAAAATGAGTAAATAAAAAAAATTAAACCTTATTTCCAGTTGCATTTTTTATGTCATCACAATACTGCCATCTGGGTGACGACTCTCCCTTGAGAATTACAAAACATCAACACATCTCTCTTGCATTGACTTCACAATACTGCCATCTGGGTGACGACTCTCCCTTGAGAATTACAAAACATCAACTGAACTCAACACAAGGGACAAAAATGCATTTTATTTATGCTGTTTTACAAATCAAAAACACTTTGGTAGAATGAAGATGATACAAAACCGAAAAATAAGGCATAGGTGGCACTATATTATATCAGCACTTTTATCAAATGGCAAACCGATTCAATATCCTTCATTTTATGCACAGATTTAAAAGAAAAATGTCCACACTGACTGAAGCTTTGATATTCACATCACTATAACCTTTATCATGCAGACCAGACCAGGAACTGACCTTCAAAATTACTAGAGGACTACATGCAAAACACACAAAGGTCTGGTGATCTAAACAGCTCAAGTATTCAGTTTTAACATTCTTAAAGCGACTAAAGATGTGTATTAGCAGTGTCTTGGAATTCATAAATGAAACACTGATTCAATGACACTTGTTTATGGTGCCGAAAAAAAAAGGCCACATCCTGATCTCAGTACATCAGATGAGTCACATCCCACAAGGCAAGATCAGATCAGAGACGATGTAATTACCATGTACATGACCTCGAGACAAGACGCACACTTGTAACCTATCGCCAGCTGGGAGAAAATACTATGGAAAGTTAAAGTCTACCTGATTTATCTTAGTGCACCTTGAGATATTTTTTTTTTTTGCATATTATAGATATTAAAGAATCCATTTCTTAAAATGCATTTGTATATATGCTTAGAGTTTTGTTTCTGTCAAAGGTTTTCTTTCAGTTTACATAAAATAGAAATAGTGTACAATGCTAGACTAAATGACAAATACTGTTGGCTAATATTATTAATAAATTTAAATGACTATTTATAGTACATTGTTGGTTTATAAGAAAAATGTTAATGGCTAAGTAAAGGTAAGAGAAATGCCTTCTACATCTGCCTTCTGTCTTAGAACGGAGTCTAAGTACTGTTTAAACTAAGCAAACCACAGCAGAAAAATGCTTAGAAATGCTTCAGACATTTGAAGTTGGTACAGCTAGTACATAAGAGGTATACTGAAATGTGGTTACCTTTATCTGCAGGATCTACTACCAACAGCAGTCAAACTTGTTTAACATTAAAACAGAAATGCAAAAAAACATGTAAAGTCTACCTGAGAACACATGCATACAGAACCTACTCTCCAAAAGCTTTAGAATTATTAGAGTAAATATGCAGGAAGAAACAATAAACAAATACTACTAGTATAAATGATTACTTGAAGTATTTTACTATCATTTATACTTCAAATCCTTGCAAAGTCCTATCTACACAGAAAAAGTAAAATAAAAGGAATGTTAAAGTTTCCAGTGCAAATTCTAATAGTTCCAGTGCAAAACATGTTGTACAGTACTTGACCTGCAAAAGCTTAATGGATTATGAGAGCAAATGTCAGTAAAAGCATACAATGAAATTTCTGTCACACAAACTGTCTCTAAATTAATCCCTGTCATAAGTTGTCTACTTTTATGATTTACAGGTTTAAAAATTATATATATCTTAGAAAATTAAGATAAAGAGTCTTAAAATGTATACATTTCATATGGCTTTTTCATAAGATACAATGTAAGGCATTAAAATGTGTTCATCCCTATATTTTTCTAACTCTTGCTTTTTAGCATTAAAATGCCATTAAGCACAAGTCTAGCTTTAAACATGAAATTGCAAGTACTCACCCATATAGATCAAAAATACATACTACAAGACGGAACACCTGGAAGCCTTGCCTGTTAAGGAGTCAGATTACAATATTTGGCATTAAAGCAGTCATCACTCTGCTTGCATTTGTTCCCTGATGTCTGAAGGCAGCGTCTCAAACAGCGCGTCTTCTACGACAAGTCCGCTGCGTTTTAAGGCGCGACAAGAGCCGAGTTCAGCTGGTAAGAACTCAAAGTGATTACCCTTTAACTCCAAGTGAGTCAGTACTCCAAGGAAAGAAATCTTTGGTGAGAGGACAGACAGCATGTTTCTGCCAAGCTTCAGAGTCTTCAGCTTCTTACAGAAGAAGAGCTCATCAGGAATATTTTCGATTTTGTTACAACTAACAGAGAAGTTCTGAAGGCTTTGGAGAACACCTATCTCCGGTGGGATAAAACGGATGTCGTTGTTGGAAAGATCAAGGTAGCGTAGTTTGTTGCACAGGAATAAGTGTGAAGGTAGGATCTCGATCTTGTTATGGCTGAAGTAGAGGCGCTCCAAGCTGCTGAGCTTTTTGATGTGTTCGGGTATAAAAGCGATGCCATTGTGCCAAAGCTTCAGACAGGTCAGCTTACGGAGGTGCTGGAAGCTGACAATCTCTTCAATGGTGCGTAGATTGTTCTCTTTCAGATCCAACGTCTGCAGATTACTCAGGCTGAAAATGGCGTGGGGTATGCGTTCTAGGTCACAGTGCACCAACTCAAGTTCTGTTAGGTTCACCATTTTTTTCAGGTTGTTTAGCATGACCAGTTTGGTGCCATCATTGCAAATACAGAGTCGCTGTAGATGGCTGGCCACATCCACAATGGACTGAGGGATCTTGGTGAAGTTGCTCTTGAGTGTCAGTGTCTTCAGCGCTTTAAGCTCTCGTAGAGAGTCCAGGGTTACGTTCTTTGATGCATCAGAATTCAAAGAGCCAATCAGATGGAGCTCTTCCAAGTTCCGCAACACATACATCCACTGCGGAAGTTCACGGGCATCGTCAAACTTCACTCGCAGCACCTTCAAATTCTCCTTGAGGAATGCGGTGGCTGCAATGTGGATCTTGAGCGAGCACTGGTAAAGCGAAAGCTCCTGGAGATCCTCAAGGTGGGCAATGGCTGCTGGTATGGTTACATTATTAATAATCTCAAGCTTCAAAGACTGCAGCTCTGTCACCTCAAAGATGGTATCGGGGAGACCAGACAGCATGAAGAGTTGAAGTTCTAGCCTGTTATTGCTGTTGGTCTGCAGCTTCTGCCGAAGCTTGTCAGCTGTCCACTCGTGGTTGAGGTTGAGCTGTTTCAGCTTGTTTTCACTCACCTCTGAGAGAAACACTGCAAATCTCTTGGAATATAGGGGATCATACTGGTCGATCATGTGCAACATGAAAGCAAAGTCATTCTTTACATCTGGGATGTCGTCAATTCCGGTCTCTTGCCTGACATATTCAAAAGAGTATTCCTTGAGAGAGATATAGAACAGCCAGTAGGATGTATAAAGGCATGTAAGTCCATAAACTCCAACAAAACACAAATAACAGTAGGAGAGCTTAGAGAACAAGTGGGCCATAGTATGATTGCAACAGAAGTACCGGTACCCCGTCATGTCCTGCATGTTCTCAGTACAGGTAACACTGAACCTAACCTTTGACACCAGAGCACTGTTGTACGCAATTATAAGGATAAACTTGAGCACTTTTACAACAGTCTGACGGACATACATCATGTATAATATATCACCCTCCTCCACATGCAGGCGAAATTTTTGGACCTTCTCAAACAAGGCCTTGGCTTGCTCTCCTTCCTTCTTGTCAAGGACACTTGGTGCTGGCTTGTCAACAACGATCTTTTCAGGAATGGATCTTAAAGATTGAGTCTTCTCCAGGTTGCCCTCGCCAATTGGAGTATCAAGGTTTGACCTACTGGCACTGTTCTTCTTGCTGTCTTTCTCCTCAGGATTCTCCCCAGATACTTCTGACAGTGCCCTCGTAGTCCATGGAGAGTCAAAGCACTTGCCCAGGATGGATATGAAGTGCTCAATTTTAGAGCTGGAGCCAGGAAACTTGAACCAGAAATTGCTGCACACCATGAAAATGACAGTATGAATCAGAACCAGGTAAGGGAAGTACTTAGCATACCAATGCAGCGCCTTTTCATAGCACATTGGTTTATATGTAATTATACTGCTGAATATCCAAGTTTGTCTTCAGTCCTTTCAACTCATGGACAGGCACTGTCGATTCCTGATTTGTGGAAGGAGGTGGGCACATCAGCTCTGTCTGGTTTGGCGAGAATGTCCTTTGAGGAAGGCATATGATTTTGTCTTGCATCACCTAAAGGACAGAAGAGTCAATATCAACACAATTAAAACAAGACATACTTCAAGAAATTTGCATAAATGTAGTTGGGCAACCCTCTACTTCGAGAAATTTGCATAAAAGTAGTTGGGCAACCTTCTACATTGAGAGTAAATCACTCGCATATGCGACTAAATCTTCACTCTGGGTGACTAAATGATGTCTAATATGGCTAATAAATTCTTACATTTCACTCACCAATGTGTGAGTTGGAGGTTGAGTATTAGTTCAGCACAGGCATATTTTCATTCACCAAACACTCTGACTGAGCGCTTCAGAGTTTCACTCTCCATCAAGCGATCTGTGATATTTTTCAGTTCATCTCAAAGGATGTGCAATGCACCTGTCTTTGTGTATTCGGCGTACCGTAAACTCTAGTGTGAAGGCGCACAACACGCCATCGCTTTCTCTCACTCGCGCAATGTGAGAGAGAGAGAGAGAGAGAGAGAGAGAGAGCAAGCGAGAGAGTCTTACATAACATGCAGATTTGACGCACTACATGTAAGCGATATTCTTTGTTGTATTTTCCTGTCAAATAACAGCGTTCCTTTGAAATTCTTCAGCTTTTAAGAACTGGCGGGTTTTCCTGTAGTGGGCGGAACACATGCGCAAACGACAATCTCATTTGCTGGTGCTCACCTATTATCATTCCTGTTTTGATTTCAGCAAATCAGTTCGAGTGAACCCACACAACCTGATTAATCTTCATGAATCCAGCAGCTTGTTAATCCTTGGTGCATTTTAGATTGTTCTTATTAGTAGAATTTGTATAATAGTAATAATAGTAATAATAATATCTTATCAGTATTATTGTTAGTTTTTTTCATTTTTTTTAACAAGAACACTGAACTGATGACCAAAAAAAAGCACCACCACCAGTCCTAAATTCAGTTAAAATAACTAATTTGAATTCATACTTGGTTATCAAATTTAAATTCTAATTACTAAACTTCTATTATTAAATAATACTCGATTTTCATATTATAATGCTTGACTGCCTGATGTTAAGAGTGTACTTTCAGATATTTAAAAAGCTGTGCCATTTTACAAACATTTCATATATACACATCTTATCATATATATACACATCTATACACACACACACACATATATATACACACATACATACGATATACATACACATGAAAGACAGCAGATGAGGCCATTTTATGTACTGAATACAATTCCACACCACCTATAGATTGCTGGGAACAATGTTTGTGTCAACAGTATCAAAAAATAAAAAAATAAAAAAAATAATACAAACAACCAGGAGAAATCTCTTTTTTTTAAGATAAACTATTTCGGTACTTCTGACATCAGTGCTGTGACTCAGACAGGAAGGGAAATGAGAAACCATTATACTGGCCATTTGAATTACAAAAGAGGAGATGGAGAAGAATTACCTTTGGGGTTCTAGCAAGAAAAGGTGTTCAATGGCTACTCAATTTTGACTTAAATATTTTTTTTAAATACACAACAGGCAGAAAAAAAACGTTCCACTAGAACTAAAAAACGAAAAAGCAGTAAACAAATGCATTTTGTATTCGATTCAAGATGTGTGCCCTCCCCCCTTTTCCTGCAAAACAGTTTTAGTTGGTTAATTACCATGTGTGTTTCTGTCTGGGAAGGTAATGAGAAACAACAAAAAAAAAAATCAGCTAAAAAAGAGAGAGAAAAAGATTGTGAGAGCTAGCACACCAAGCACTATAGTGTTGGTACAAACACAACAAGCTGACTGCCACTGGAGTAAAGCCTGCTAATTTAATTACGCATCAGCAGCTCTGAAACACATTCTAGCATCTCTGCAGTAAAATGGAATGTAAGGCGCAAGCAGCCCCAAGGGGGCTAATAAAAATGTGCATTATGCACTACATGGCCACTAGAAGTACCCCTAGTCATGGTCATTTAGCAAAGAGGAGGGCTATTATTCCCCCCTCAGAACCACAGGATTTTTTACCATGACGTTGGTAAAAGCATTAATTAGGTCAATTAATAATGGCTTCAATGGGATCATCACAAACATCCAATTGCAATTCACAAATTGAATGCTTCATGCAACTGTGCCATTCTTTAATGCACACCTCCAGGGACTAGTGGTGGGGGGTAATTCCACCCCTAACAATGGGTTCCTGTTAATGTTTGTTGAGACTAAAAAATAATTAGGATCATCTAGGGAATTAAAAAGTATGTATCTGAAGGGCCCAAGCATGCTGCTTTAAGCTCCACCCACTAGTTTATGAGGCTGAGAAGCTTGACCACAGGAGTCAATTTGTGTTTATAGAGGGGCCACCATGAGGGGGAAGGAGTAATCTTTTCGTGTGGGGTGACTGGAATGTAGTTTTTAGTTGTTTTTTTTTACGTTAGCAAACTCCCACTTCTAAATGCAGTATGCACTGCCCAACAGTTGGCTGTTCATGCACAGAGGAAATCCATCTATGGTGTTAAATCATTCATTATTCCATTGCTGTTGGTAGAGTTGGGAAGAAACTGTAATGTCTTAGTACTGCTTAAGATGTGTAGCTTCTCAGTCTCTAAACAAATAATGAAATGTTGTCTTTTGGTATGTGTTTAAGGGAGAACAATTGTAATATTTACCTGCAGAGTTCTTTGCATTTGTTTCCAAATCACACCTATCATGAGCATAACCACGCAAGAGGTAGTCCTGTGAAAACACATCCCACCATGGCTTCAGAAACCGGAACGCTGGATGTCTGTTCCGTGAACTGCCGGAATTCGGCTTGTGTCCACTGGAAATCATACTCCCTGGGAAAGGGACAAGTGAAGAATTAGAAATTGGGAAAGAAGACCACGATAAGAATAAAGAAGAAAACACATAATGCGTTTTTTTTTCTACACAAACAGAGTCATATGCTAGGCCTAGAGTTATTTATTTTTTTTTTTTAGTAAGTCTTCATGAAAAATATTGCAGTACTATAACCTACAACTATTGTGACAACTATTGGATTGTACATATTTAACTTGATTGTGAAAAAAAAAAAAAAAAAAAAAAAGAAATTTAAATGAGTTAATTCATAATAATAATAATTGTATTAATATTATTCATCTGTAAGATAAACAACACAGCATTTCTTTTTTTTTAATTAATTTTATTAAAAAAACATCTTCTTTAAAAAGGGTCTACAAGTGAAAGAGCAAAGTATTACAAGTGAAGACACAAAGAAACATTTCACAATCATCAAAATTATACTCTGATTTCATTCTTGCATTCAAACTGCAGTTATTTTTCCCAAGGAACTTTTTGCAGATTGCTACTTTATGAAAAATTTCAATGGAGGCCAGATTATGAAAAACTTAGTATCAACATTCGCGAATCGCTTCAGTATTTCACCCACGACTCTCCGTAAAAAAAACAAAAAGGGTTCATAACATACATAGCGATCATAAAGCAGCTTCTCGAACTTCTACAATGTATCTATCTCTGTCTACCCACATGTGTGTCCACTTACATGGTTGGTTTTATATTGAAATGGGATACTCACAACTGCTCGTGTGCAAAACTAGAATTGACTTTACCTGAATTCTGATGTACTGAGGCAGATGCTTAACCACACTTTGATATGGGCACTACATGTGGTTCATGAAGTTCACACTTGTCCATGTCCCTGTGAGTTGGCTACAATGCTTGATACTAAAAAAAATAAAAATAAAAAAAAAAAACACTGTTGTAAACAAAACCTTTTGACTGCTCTTTCACAGGCCAAGAGCACGACTAACTAGTCTGCTGTACGCATGGGAGCATTTGAAAGCCATGGTATTGTTACATTTTTAATATTTCAGTACCAACTTGTTATATCTGTTTTTTTGACAATACTACGACTAAATATAAACTCATGGATGTTTAAAAGAAATAAGCTATAATTGAATGACAGTCTCTCCAGCATTATATTGTTTGTACAAAATAATTGTTTTTTTTGTAGCTCAAACTGGAGAAAAGAGCATGACTGGACCAAGGACATGGGTTTATATTCCAGGGAATGTCATGGGCCTGATAAAATAGTAGGGCCTATATCCAAACATTCTGCTGGGACTAAAGCCTTTAAATCACACAAACACTATGAGTTTGTATTTATTGTTCTAATCTATAATTTTTAAATAGCCAAAGAATTATAACCTCAATAAAGGGAACATTTGTTACACAGGAACAAGACGATCGTGTATTTGGTAGTTTAATGTTGCATCATTCGACTGTGGTGAAAAATCACACGCTCTAACAATCCAACCATATATAGTCATCCGTCTGGTTATTATGATTATTATGTGTATTATTATTACTACTGCAGGCTGTCTGGAATAGGTTGTTTGATTCTTGATTAACCTGCGACCATTCATCAATAAACTATTCTGAATCATGACCATTGTCCAGAAGGACCAGGAGGCAACATTGTCCTACCTGGTCTGCTATGGCAGATCATTCCGTTCAATATTCTTTTCCTTGTCTATTCCTTATTCGTTCTCCGGGTCATACAACTAAACAACTGAAATAAATCCAAGAACCATGCATCTATTTATTTGGCAATCCTTCAAAGGTATTGAAAATTAAAAGGCAATCTTGTGCCGATAACAAAAATCATTACTGTCATGTAAAATGTGGGAACAAATATGTAAAAATATAAGCACAGTAAACTACTATTAAGTTGCAATTAGAAAATGACCTATGCATCCTCTGAAAACTAGCAAAAGATAGCAATGGATAAGCCTTGGATCACCTTACTTATCAAAGGACAAACACCTGCCATTAAAGACCCATCATATTATGCTCCTTACATTCTAATGATTCATAATGTAGGCAGTCCTGCCAGGCCTTCATTTAATCTCTAGTAGAGATTGCACATCTTTCCATCACAAATGTCACCACCCAAGCATATTCCACCAATATACTTAATTATTGAGATTATACCTGCTTGCATATGCTTCACTTGGTTTTGCTACCTGATCAAGAGCAGCCACTTCCAAAAAAAAAGACGGATTTTATTACTAGTGTGTAAGTATACTATAATATATATATATAGATATCTATATATATATATAGTGATACTATATATATATATATTATATATAGCTATATATAATATATAATATACTATATACCTAGATACCCCTTCTACACTTATATATATATAATAAGTAGATATATATTATCTCTACTCATATATATATATATAGATATGATATCCTCATCGTATCTATACTATCTATCGATCTATTATATATATTACTTATATAATATAATAATATATAATATATATAGATATATATATAGATATCATCTATTCTATGAATATGAATTATATATATATATAGATATCGATATCTATCTATTTATATATATATATATATAACTCTATAATCAGATATAGATAGATATATATCTATATATCTATATCTATATATATGAATAATATATATAGTATATATATATGATAGCTATATATATATATATATATATATATAAATATATATTATATATATAATATATATATATATAGATCATATTCTATATATATATACACACATATATATAAAACTCTATAAAGGCCTATGCACAGATGGATGCAGCATTGACAACAAACAAAGTAGTTAAAAACCAGAATGCTGTGAGGGTAATGTGATAGGTACTAAACCACTACTAAGCAGAGGTAGACTTACTCAGGTACCTTTCAAAAATGCCAGACAAGTATCCAGTTGTAGTCCTGCACCTAAGTTCAACACACCTGACATCCATTTTACTAAGTCAAACAGCCCTAAAATTGCTCTCTCTGATCAAAACATCCAGATAAACGAAAACATCCCCTATGTACTTTACAATGCGAGAACGGTACAAACCCGAAGGAGACGAAAGAAAAAGATACAGAAAGAAATAAACACTTCACAGGCCTGCAAATACATTTAGTCCTCCAACATAAAAAAGTTTTGTTTAAATAATGTGTGTATTGTTTTTATTTCATTAAGTATTTAAATACACACGGGATCCATACAGCATCTAATTTTTTAAAATATTTACATGTATATTTATAGTCATTATGATTTATATCATATATAAATATATTTAAATACATATAAACAAAATATTTTTGCTTAAATTAATATACGATGCTAGTAGTGCGTGAGTGTGTATTTATAGATACATTAACTAAATATACAAAGTGAAACACATATATTATGCCATAACAAAAAACTTTTATTGTGGGGGGGGGGGGGGGGGGGGGGGGGGGGGGGGGGTGGGGGGGGGGGGGTGGATGTAATAACTCGCGGATTAATCGTTTGCTCAAGCACTTAGTCTAAATGTGAATTACAACTAAAACTACAATATAAATAAAAACAAAAAAAAATAACAATCTGGTACTTATAAGATGTTAACAAGGATAGTACAATTACTCCTCACAATCTGAGGTCAGCAATCCAGACTGATCATAAATCCTCAAGTGGTGTATTCTTTCTAGGAAAATGTTAACTGTTCAAGGGTGCTACAGCAGAAGTAAACCATAATCGGTCTATTCAGGTTAAACCTTCAATACTCCAGTAATCACATTACAGTTTGTACGTATTATAAATATTTCTGCAGAAAAGAGACAGCATCGAACGCTTGCCTATGTAGATTGCAAATCTCGTACTGTTATCTATGCAGTAGAATGAGAAGACACAACCATTATAAGAAAATGAAACCCTGGGTAACTAGACCTTCGCCTTATATGCAAACATGCTTCAACAGGCCAGGCCTTATTCAGGAAGTGCAAAATATTTGGTACATTTGTGAACACTCATATGCAAGAGTCAAGTATTGGAACTCCTGAGGTCCTGGACTGAGTTTTTGTTACAAAGACCTATTCCTGACGCGAGTTTCTTAAAACATTGTATAATGCACATAAATATTTCACTTCCAGGAGTATAACCAAATTATCAAAAAATGCATTAAATTGGCTTAAAAACACACAATTTCTTGAAATTGATTATAGATAAATTGCTGCACTAGAGCCAATGTGTTTTCAGACGCTACACGACGTAAAACTAAATAAAAAGTGTTTTTGGCAGACTACTGACTGGACAATAAATCCAACGAGTTAATCTTGATAGACCAACGGAAATAATGCAGTGCAGGAACAGGGCGAGAATGGGGGTCTATGCATTTGATGCAGATATGCGATTTACAACTAATCTCTGTAGGATAAGTTAAGTCCGACTACACCAGCCTGGTAGAGTTCTGTAGCTACCATCTCATGGAAGCAAGGTTCTTCCTGCCAGGGAAATAGGTGGTGATTCTCAAATAAGTCGTGGAAAAAAAAACTGTGCACGTGCTGAATCCACATTTCCAGTCAGCAAGGTGACAGAGCAGCTCACTTGTCAGAAGCCTAACATAAAACAAAAACACTCGCACGGCCCGGAACTGGTTTGTAATGTTACGTGGATGCAATTTCCTCTACGGCTAATGTACGTGATAAGCGAAAAAAAAAAAAAAAAAACAACAACAACATTAATTTCACTCACGGAACACAAAAAATCAAAATAAAAAAGAAAACCAATTCCACGTTTAACGTTACTCGTGTCGATTGTTATGTCATTGAGAAACCCGCACATTTGGTACGTTAAGTAATTTTACATAAAGGCCTGTATATACGAATAACTACAGGGATGCATTAGTAAATAATGTCAAATAAATATAAGATAAAATCATTAAAAAAAACATTTAAAAACTTTACTGAGGCAAAATGGTTAATTGATTTTTCTATTAAACTATAATCAACACCTGTCCCATCGGTCAACTCAATGTTCCTGTTGTCTGAAGCATGTTGATTTGGTAAACTGGCTCCACCAATTAACTGTACCACTTTTTTCTCACTGAGGGCGTTTGAAAAGTTAAACGCGGTCCCGAGCGCGTTTCAGTGTTTTAGCGACGACTATCCCAGTCATTACGTCATGAAAATGAAATTAACCCACATAAACAAATCTGCGATGTTAACGTCGGCTTCAAACACCGATAATGCGAATGAAACGGTCCCGGTTTTGGCTCACCTTTAGATGGATGAAGCGCGGTCTCCGTCTACGCTTGCAGATTCTAGCGGGGACTGTAGCATGCCTTGTGTCTGCGGTTCTCATCAGATCTGTCCTCCAGCTGTATTGTCTGCGCTAACCTGTGCGGGTCTCAGTGTGACAATAGCGTGTTTTGCCATATCGCCGTTTCTCACTTCCGTTTAGATTTACGCGGGTATTATGTCCGTTTTCATCTTTCCATGAACCTCATAATCACCTCATTGTTCAGTCAACTCTCAAGGCATATCCTCCTCCGCACCCCACCATTTTAACTAGCAAATAAAGCCTTTCCCTTCGCGTCAAGCTAAAGATTAATTATGGTTTTTAACAGTTTTAGAATCCTTGTTTAACCTTAAAATAGATAGAGAAGACTGGGGAATAATGTATCAGCAAGCCAGTGGTTTATTTGTAACCACTGGTAATTCAAACAGGGTTTGACTAGCCTATGGGCTATTATTAGGCTTATTAAATAACCCATACAATGACAGAGACGTAACTACCAAACAATAATTCAAGAAATGTAACACAACATTTTTAAAACATGAATAATGTAACGGTGTGTATTTTTCAAGTACTTTGTGGTTTTAAAAAATAGCAATGGAAACTAACGCCAATGACCCACAAAACCTATTCATTACTGTCATCCTCCTCCACACCAGCCATAGCAGACACATTAACTTGAGTTATGTCATCCAACTGTCTCCACAGCTTCTGTACTAGATCATATGTTTACAGCGTGTCTGATTGGTTGCACCATCGAGGCGCCTCAGGCTTTTCTTGCAATGCTCCCTCTTTGTTCTAAAACGGAAACCCTCCTTTGACATTGGTGGGGCAGAACTTTAAAAGGTCTTCGCACTAAAAGACCCTAAACAAAAAAAAAATTTGTCAAGCTGTTGTGAAACTAATCATGAATATCAATATAAAGCAAGAGTTCTAAATAGAAACATATACATACAGGACTAAAATTTTGTTTTTTAAAGGTTGGTAATTGTCATTGTTTGTTGATTATCTGTCATAGCTAATCACTCTTGTAAATGCACAGACCCCAGACAACCATTGTTTTCACAGAAGAAAAGGTTCATGGGACACCCAAGACAGAATTCCAAATGACCCACTAAAAAATAGTTGTGTTTTCAAAGGTGATTTTTACTTCTTGCAGTGGGGAGAGGTGCCCCCAAATATAGCCAAGAATTGTAAGTGGTTTTGTTCCACCTCTCTTAAAAAACTCCAGGACATTGCAGTGGGATGGGTTTTTTCTTTTAAGTAAAGTTTTTTGCAACACAATGACATTGTCCCAAGTAATATAGAGGAAAAAAAATACAATTAATTATATAATTCTGTTTTATTTTTTCCCAATGGGGTGAAGTGGGGAAACCAGAGTTTTTTCCAGTTTTTGAGTTCTAGATATTTGGAGAAAATTGTTCTTCCAGTCCCCCCCGATTTGTATTTATAACATACAATGGAACAGTTCAAATGGTTTCCCCCGAAACCCCCCTGTTTATCAATATTCTTCCCGAAAAAATATCTTTTCCAAAAAGACAATAAAATTCATACAGGTTTGGGAAACAAAAAATGAGGGTGGGAAGAAAATGGTGAAAGAATTTGAAGTGGAACGATCCCCTACCTACCCTAAACAACCTTTTCCAGTTGCCCAATGCCCCCATTCAAGTGTACACATTTTCCCATTAGTGGCACAGTGGTGTGTTTTTTTCCTTACTTTGTTTAATTATGATTAAATGGTAATGTAATTACCATAACCCAGGTGCCTGGGCCCGTTCTTCATGTCCCCATTTCTAAGTCCCCCGCTATCAAATGTCCAACCTGTTTTTATGAACCTACCTAAGAAGTGTGGCCCCTTATTTGATTAATAAAAAAAAACCGCCTGAAAATTTTGGAGATGTGCCTTTCTAATGTTTTGACTAAACTTGTTAAGCTTCAGACCATCCAAAGCCCTATGAAAAGGTTTGCAAAATGTCTTCTTTTAATTTTTCTATTCAAAATTGTGTGACGGATGGTATTTGGTGTAGTTGCAACGGATAAAAATGTTTCCATAAACTTATAATTCTCAAAGGTTTCTGTAGACTAGGATTCATTTTACAGGATCTTGTCCAATTCTGTAAAAAAAAAAACTTGACCAAGGCCATTTGGTCTGCAGGTGCATGTAGTCCCTTTGATTTTACCTTGTATGTAAGTTTCTGTGGTAGGCTGGATCTGGATCTATAAAGTCTCCTCCTGTTTCCCTTTTTTTTTTCCACAAAAAATTATTATTATTAAAAAAAACTTATGTTTGCACATAATGTATATGTCTACTTGATCGTTAGAATTTTCATACCTTTTGAATTAACTTCTCCCGAGGCTTAAGCTCAGTGGTCTTTTTTTTCATTGATCCTAACAGAAACATTGAATGTCTCTTTGCCTCTTCAGGAAACAATAGATTGTACTTGTCCAGTGGATGAAATATGAAAGCAAAGTCATTCTTGACATCAGCAGTACCACTCTAGCTACTCCCATCCCACATTAGGTCAAAGGATCCTGCCATGAATTTCTAATCATCCACAATAAATACTGTACATCCTATCTCCTTTCCAGAACACCCTGCAGCTCGACTGAATTTCTTTTGTGTCCTCACTTTTGAACAACTGGGTTTATGCCCATACAATGCTCCTTGTAGTCCATGGGAGCGCAAAGCACTGTGTAAAAATGTAATACTTTTTCCAGATAGGTTGTAATTTATAGCTTGGGTAACTACGACCACAATTGCCTATTCACCTTAAAGGTGCTGTATGTACGTTTTTGACTCTATTAAACATGAAAATAACCATAATATGTTTTGCAGATATTTAAGAAACAAGCTAAGTTAACATTTTATTGAAAAACAATGCTACAGTCAGTTTTATCTCTCCTTTTGAAAAATGTGCATTCTGGCCAGAAAGTCGGTCTCTGTTTTTGGTTTGGTGAAACCCGTCCACTGCCATGTTTACCCAATTGTAGCCTTCAGCACCCTGGGTTTCCAGTTGGCGGAAAACCACAGCCGCATTTCCATTTCATTCTCGTCAAGGCGTCTGTTCTTGTTGGTGTCTTCAATCTGGTAACCTGCCGCCAATCTGAGGAGGAGGGGCGGGGTTAAAAAAGCCCCTACAATATTTTTGCATTGGGGCTGCAATACCTAGTTCAACAACTCCTGTCACTACAGCACCTTTAACAATGCTTATGGCAGCATAGGAGGATGTATTCATAGGTCGATGTCATTCAATGCTTGTTGTTTAAGGACAGGCATTTTACCTTGTTTATATAAATTGTTCCTCAGACATACTACAACTTATGAACTTAGACGTACTGAAAAGAAGACCTCTCACCCAGGGCTAAAGAATCACGATCACATTTCTTTCCAAGTACTGTATTGAGTAATTTGTCTTAGTAAATTGGTGATTGACAAAGACAAAAGAAAAAAAACAAGAATAAAAAAAATAGAACAATGAGATAAGCAAATTTAAATAAGACAACGTAAAGCGTATACAATAAGAGCCGGGGGGCATTAAACATGAACATTAACTCTACATTTGTGCGGAATATGTAAAGTGGGGGAAATGCTAATGTTCACACGTTGAAACTTAAATACATTCCTGAACATTGTGCCAAATGTGCAGCGAGGAAGCCAGTGCAAAACCTTACCCGTCTGGGATGTTGAGAAATATGAGAATATAGCAGTCGGAGTTGTGTGTGTTAATGTAATACGTGTGAAACTACACACGTGTGTGTATGGTGTTTCTTTTTTCTTTTTATTTTTTTAGGGTCAAGTGTAATGTCCATGGGTGTAAGAAGCCCTGATGGGTTATGGATATTGTTGATGAGGACAGTTGCGGATGGAAAGAAACTGTTTTGGTGGCGTGAGGTCCTGGGTACTGATGGACCGCAGTCCTTCTGCCAGATGGGAGTGCTTCAAAAAGTTTGTGTCCAGTGTGGAGACCAGTGTCAGCCACAATCTTAACCGCCTGCTTCAGGGTCCTGGAAGTGTACAGGTCCTGAAGAGATGGAAAGTTACATCCAATTACCTTCTCAGCAGAGCAGATGACACGTTGCAGTCGGCCTTTTTCCTTGGCAGTGGCAGCAGCATACCAGATGGTGATGAAGGTGGTGAGAATGGATTCAATGATGGAAGTGTAGAAGTGAACCATCATTGTCTTTGACAGGTTAAACTTCTTCAGCTGCCTCAGGACGTACATCCTCTGCTGTGCTGATGTTGAACTCCCACTTGAAGTCCTGGGTGATGATGGTGCCCAGGAAGCGGATAGAATCCACAGTTTCTACTATGGAGTTAAACAGGATAATGGGGGCAGGTGGGGCCTGGTTTCTTCCTGAATCCTAAAGTCACCATCTTCCACTGTTTTTACAGCATTGAGCTCCCAGGTTGTGCTTATTGCACCAGGTCACCAGATGGTCAATCTCCCACCTATAGGCAGACTCATATCCATTAGAGATGAGCCCAGTGAGGGTGGTGTCATCTGCAAATTTCAGCAGTTTGACAGACTCGTGACTGGAGGTGCAGCTGTTGGTGTACAGGTAGAAGAGAAGGAAGAACACAGCCTTGAGGGGAGCCAGTACTGATGTTTTGGGGGTCATAAACATGTTTTTCCCATTCTCCATGCTGCTTCCTGTCAGGACGGAAGTCTATTATCCATCTACAGGTGGAATCATGCACATTCAGCTGGCAGAGCCTTGTCCTGTAGCAGAGGCCGGTATGATTGTATTGACCGCAGAGCTGAAGTCCACAGACAGGATCCTGGCATTGGTTCCTGAGGATTCCAGGTGCTGAAGGATACAGTGGAGGGCCATTTAACTGTTGGCTCTGTAGGCAAACTGTAGGGAGAGGGGTCTGTGATGGATTAAGTTTAGGTCTAGCTTAGGCTGGCACATAGCTCTAGCAAAGAGGTCTTAAAAGATATCTGTAAACATGGGGAGACAGATGGTACAGCACTAGGACTTTCAGGGTGGATGGAGACAGAAGAACAGAGTCTGGTCCCGCTGCTTTCCATGGGGTTATGTCTCTTGAGGACTCTAGGCCCTTTCACACTGCACGGTGGTCCGGGAAAATTTTGACAGAAACATGCGCGGATTGACTTCTGTGTGAATGCAAAACATGTCTTTCTGGGATTGATTCCGGGATCGATCCCGGGTTGGGAGACCTAACATTGGCCGGGTTCAGTCCCAGAAATGCCACGAACCAAGGCACTAAAGGGGTGTGTCGCGAGTGATGTGACGCCATGTTATCGTGGCGACTCTTTACCCGGAGAGTTTTAAAGGCAGCTCAACGTTTTGCAACGAAATATATGGTGACTAACTGTAATGAAGCAGCGATCAGGTTGTTCCTCGCTATCCGTAGTTCTGAAGCTGGAGATCGTTCGCCAGTGTAAGTGAAAGTTAATGTGCCCTAGCATTTTCGACTTGTGCATTACACTTCACATTCCTGATATCACTTTGTCATTACTGGACCTTGACGGGTTGGTCATCTGTGTGAACAGCACAGCACAGATTCAGGGAAATCACTGGTATTTTGAATGAACCAAAAATGGTAACGATCTGGGAACAATTTGCTGGGACCATTTACCGGGTTCATTATCCAGCACACTCAATGTGACGGGGGGCCCCCCCCCCCCTTCTGTTAGACATCGCTCTCTGGTGGGAGAGAGAGTTACTGTGATGGTGCTGGAGGGGAGGGAGCCCGTTTGGGTGTTGGGAGCTGTGAAGAGGGCCTCAGCTCCTGCGGT
Organism: Cyprinus carpio; assembly: GCF_018340385.1. Classification (NCBI taxonomy): domain Eukaryota; kingdom Metazoa; phylum Chordata; class Actinopteri; order Cypriniformes; family Cyprinidae; genus Cyprinus; species Cyprinus carpio. Next base: position 14,326,376 of record NC_056602.1, read on the forward strand.
TGTGAAGCTGATGAGCTGATTGTTCAAGCTCAAGCTGAAGACTGGTGTCATGGGTGGATGGTATCAGAACTGTCCCATTGTCTTTCAAAGCGGACAGTCAAACTCATTCAGGTTGTTGGCAGTTGTTGGTTCGTTAGCTGAGTGGGGGCTTTAGGTTTACAGTTTGTGATCTGTCTGAGTCCCTTTTCCAGACAGAAGTGGAGTCATTAGCTGAGAATTTGCGGTTGTAGTTTCTCAGAGTAAGTTGTTAGCATCTTTTCAACCGCTTTGCTAATTCTTGTACTTTTTTTATCCCCACTTTTACATGCAGGCTCCTTCTCTAGCTTTAGCTGGCTCTGCGTCCTGGCTGTGAACCAGGGTTTTTGTAATTTTCACACATGCGTTAACACTAGCTGTTGTTAAGAAACATGCTAAACAGACTGACAAATGTCTTCACGCTCCTGTGTTCTATCAGCATGCTAAGCATTTCAATATACAGCACACCATTGTGTAGGCCACTATTTACAGTATTTATCAGTTTGTCATGTCAATCAACAAATTGCAAAAAGTTTAAGTGGTTTTTGTAAAGATTTCAGATTTTATAATACAAAGCATTTAAAAAAAATTGTGCTAATTAGGTAGATAGGGTTTACCCACTTACCCAAAGGTCAACAATTTAAATGTGTTAAACAGATAGGCAGTTTTTTAAATTTACACTTTAAATAAATTTACTATATTTTTTATACGTTTACCCCACATTATATTGCCAGATTGAGAGACGCGAGGACGAAGAGGAGACGAGAGAAGAGAGCGAGAGATCAAAGTTCCTTTTTGAAATAATACGGGTTTATGGTGATCTTTTTCAAACTGTGTTTTACAACACGGGCAATTATACATGACTATGTGTCACAGCATCACTTGTGTGATTATTTATTCTATTATTTTTATTTATCATGGGTTTATTTGAAAAGAACAATACCACAGGAAAAAAAAAATCTCAAGCTCTCTAGTGTGTGCTGTAAGTGATCTTTGATTCAGTTTTTCACTGAAAACTATTCAGTGCTGACTGGAAGCCAATTAAATATTAAATGCCTAAGAGAAAATGACTGAAATACAGGCAATATGAATTCCCTTTCATTTAGAAAAAGGCACAATTTGCCCTAAAAGGCACAATACTAGCAGGGATCATCTATTATTTAATGTCAGAGTTTTATGGACCCCTGGGGGATCTGTGGCCAGAATGTATTCAAAGGAGAAGCTATGCAATGATATATAATTGTATTTTTAAATGTCTATGTTATATTTTTCTCTATTTGAATGACTAATGGATTGATACGAAGTTTTTTTTTTTAGTTTTTTGATTCTATGGGGATCACTGAGTCTATGAAATCTGAAAAAAACCCTGATTTCTTGTATGACTTCATTGTATAGCAAGTGATGTGAAGCCAAGAATATGAAATAATTATCTAAGCCAGAGTTGGTTATTTAACTGGAAAATAATTTTAATCAAATATAAATGCATAGATTCAAATAAGAAACAAATTTGTTTTAAAATGATGGTTGAAAGATAAGCAGACAAATGAGGACTCCCGACTTTGGACGAGTTTCGCTGCTAAAATAGCAAGCTTTTTGAGATTTCCATCATAGACAGTTGCGGAAGAGAATATCCAGCACATGCTATGCCGACCACTGCTGGAACGTTGATTTTTAAAATAGAAAATTTCAAGAATTTGAAAGGATATTATATAAACTCTGTGAAGAGATATGCTACACTTTTCAATTCTCTTTTAAACTTGGTTAGCAGGATTGCCTCTAGTTCAGTGAACTTGTTATAATATTCGGCCTATAGGAATATTACACATATTCCGGGTTAAGAAGCAATATTCATGATGCCACAATCAGGTATCTTAATCTTGAGAAGGTTAATCATCTATTTACTGAATTGATTAAAAAAGTGAAGATAATATTCCTCACTATCGTGATACCCGCCATCGCATGGTTAAAATCCACATCACAAATTCAATGGTACATTAAGAACCCGCTCCAACCAGACCCCCCGACCTTTGATTTGGCTCGCAACATCACAAATGGTGGGGAAAAAGCCCTTGAAGCATATCATCCCTTTTTGCCTATAAAAAAATATTTTGTAAATACCTTAATAATTATATCTATATTCTATAGAAAGAAAAAGATCCGAGCAGAAAAAATTGCCTGGGGGCAGTTTTATGTTTGTAGTCTGATTTAAATTAATCATTCATGGAGGCCTCCAACCCGATCCAATCTATTTTAGACAATTATTACTTCTTGTATGTGTCACCAAACATTTTGCCCCTTGGTATGTCTTTATTTGACATAGAAAATTGGTGACACATGCAAGAGTAATATATTGTCTAAATAGACTGGACGGTGGGGGCCTCGAAGATTAATTTAAGACTACAAAAATAAAACTTCTGCCCCGAGGCACATTTTTTCCTGCAGGGTCTTTTCTTTTTAAAAGAGGGGCAATCAAATTAAACGAGACCATTACAAACGTGAGTAAACTTGCTACTGTCAGAAAACTGAAAGGGTAGCCTATTTTTAGTTCATATGTTTAAGAAATGTAAATAAAGCCGTCTGTTTTACGCCTGACCCTTTGTTGTGTCGTTCAATAGGGTTATTGTTCGAGATAAAAGTAAACTTTTCTTTTTTTTCTTTAGCTTAGAGCTTCAATTAAATGTTAATTTTTCCCCCGCCCTTTGTCGCAAAGGCCAAAAATTTAAAAAAATTCGCCGCCAAAGCCTAAACCAAATTCAAATTCACAAATTAATCTTTTTGGTTTATCTTAAAGAAAAGTTGGGTCGAAAAACGTATAAAAGGTCACTGAATATGTTTTTGAAGTTATTTTAAAAAAGAAAACTGTTTCTTGGAATGGTCAAATTTTCCACTGCTAAAATAGATATTTAAATATTAAATAGTTTTTGGCACTTCGGAATTTATTTTCCAAAATTTCCGGGAAAGAGAAAGGGCATCACGCAACTAATTAATTGACGAACCTCCCCATATGGGACCGTCTCCCCAAAAACACAGAACTTTTCAACGAGTCTTTATCGACTCTTTAAAAAGACCCAACTGTTTGGCCCGTTTCAACGTATGACTTTGCGTGGGCCGAATCTGTTTTTTCAACAAAAAATATTTTTACGTACTGCTACCAATGAACTAAAGGAGTTTTATATTTACCGCAAGTTTAAAGTGAAAATTAAATTTTTGATACGATCTTGACTTTTTGTTTGCCAATAGAATCCATTAATCTACGTCGTTTTTTTCTTTGGGGGCCCAGCATTACAAACCACCAGATTTTAATAATTTAATCTGCCCAAATGAGGGAAGTTTTACCGGGTTTTCCATTTTTCTTGCTTTCCCTTTTTTTTGTCCTTTCCCCTTTTTTGACAAAATGGCATCCCAAAAAAAAGAACACAAAAGGGGCGAAGGTTGGGGAAAAAATGTATTAAAAGAGAGTATTTCTAAACTTTCTCACAGACGTTTAAAAAATCCTAAAAGTTTGTTGGGTTTTTGGGTTTCCCTTTACATCAGTGGCGCAACCCTTCCCTGTCAATCTAGGACAGGTACCCCACATTCCCCTCCTTCCTATGTGAAGAGGTCTCGCTCAGCTGCGATGGGTTCCGTCTGACCAGTACACGACGTTTTGGATTATTTGTTCCACACTTTATGATTATCCTGTATTATGTTGAAAAACCTCAAATAGCGACATTCTGTTTTCATGTGCCACCCAACACGTTTACAGTCCCTTCCAAAGTACTGAAGGTCTATGACCGTCGCTTGACCTTATAAAGAGTCCTGGTTACGTAGGGGATATGGGTCTTTGTCAGCACTATGCAGGCTCTGTTGAGGAAGGCTATGGAGGTAAAGTATTTTACACTTGCAATATATATCTGCACTAGATTATGACTTATCATTCTCTCTACTTCTTTTTGTTTTTCTCCCTTTTCAAATTCAGGTTATTATTATTATAAGAACCTTTTTTTGACTGCTTATGGTCCTATGGTGAAAATGGCAGGGGGGAAGCCTGTTTTAATACCTTTGCGATTGTAGTTAGCAGGATGCATATTCTAATTGCTGTAGTGCTTGCTGTATTTTTTCATGAAACATAGCACTTGTTTGACCTGTTCTGCAGAAGTCATCATCAGCAGCATCCAGTGTAAGCAGTGCTGACTGGGTTCTGGACCAGGAAGAACTTGCTAGTAAATTCAACTCCAAGACCAAGGCTATCATAATCAACACTCCTAATAATCCTATTGAAAAGTAAGGTCACCCTATTATTGTATTTAGATCACACCAATGCATTTTAATATCCTAAAGCTCTCTTCCTCCACTGTCCAGATATTCAGTTAAGGATTGAGTTGCAAGCTATTGCAGATCTCTGCATCAAACATGGACACCCTTGTGCATCATTGATGAGGTTATATGAATGGCTTCGTATATAAAAGGCACACGAGCATTAAAGATAGGTATCGAGATAATTTCTCAGTGCTGCATCTTATCTTGTTCGTGTCAGTGGATTGGAAATTGTATAAAGATGTGCTGATCCTGCTGTATGTTTTTCTTTGTGAACAGCAACCCTCCCTGGAAATGTGGGACAGAACCCATCACTATCGGCAGTGCAGGAAAACATTTAGTGTCACCTGGATGGAGGTAATTGACTGTTATGTCTTCATTGGTTCATATATTATAATAGTAATTCACCCAAAAATGAAAGTTATGTTAGTAATGTCAATTCGAAACCAATTTAAACCCTCCTGCGGAAACCTTTTCTCTGCCAAATAGTGATTTTAAAGACTCCCGTCCTCCAACAAGGAACAAAAAATCCATAAAAGCAGCATAATGTCGATACAAGCCTATATAATCTTATTCAAACTTCAGCTTAAGAAATTATGCATCATGACAAGTTTGGTGCCAGATCACCATAGAGGTGCAAATCAATTCCGAAGGAGAAAATTTCCATTGATTTTCCTCCATAGAGGAACTGATTTTTAAGGATACTCATAAACCTTTTAAAACAGACCTACTGTTTTTTTTTAAGCATCATTTCATTTCATTTTGTTGGTTTAAATACAGAGGTTGCTTTTGAAACGATTTCGAAAAACTTGGGTTCGATTCCCCCGGAACACATGATAGGTAAAAATTGATAGCCTGAATGCACTGTAAGTCGCTTTGGATAAAAGCTCTGCTAAATGCAAAATTTAATTTATTTTTTAAATTAATTTAATTTAATATATATATATATATATATATATATAAAATAAGAACCAGCTTTATGAACCACTTTTTTTTTTTTTTTTTTTTTGGGTTCTTTTGAAGCTTGACATTGTAATCATTGCATTTTTAAAGGGTTGATCCTTGAGTTCTTGACACATCATTGACCTAATGGTATATGGTAAGAACATAGTCCATGCTTTAGGATTCTTTAAAAGGGATCTGATCCCACCCTAAAATGAAAATTTTGTCATTAATCACTTACCCCCATGTCGTTCCAAACCCGTAAAAGCTTTGTTGTGTGCGTCGGAACAACAATTTAAGATTTGTGGATGAAAACCGGGAGGCCTTGGACTGACCCAGAGGACGGCCAAGTAAATAACATTGTCAAGGTCCAGAAAAAGGTATGAAAGTCGTCATCAGAATACTCCATCTGCCATCAGCTGTGGCAATCATGGGTTGAATGAAGCGACGGGAACCTTTTTGTAATAACGACTTTGTTCACAATTCCTTTTTCAAGCAGTCCCTCCTCTGTTTCTCTCTCCATATCACTGTATGCTGCGTATGCTCTTGTGTAGCATCCAACGAAAGCCACAAGGAATGCACTGTTTTCATTCAAATCACTCGAAAATACCCCCGTAGAAACAGTGCGTCCTTGTGGCTTTACTTGGCAGGCTTAATTCGACAGTCCCAAGGCCTCCCGTGGGTTTTTATAGCCAAAATATCTTAAATTGTGTTCCGAAGACGAACAAAGCTTTTACGAGTTTGGAACGACATGGGGTAAGTGATTAATGACAAAATTTCCAGTTTTGGGGTGGAGTATCCCTTTAAAACAGCCTCCTTTTGTATTTCTGAAAAAACAAAAAGGGGTAGCAAAACAGGCTTGGAATAAAATAGTGATAAACAAATAAATTCCAACATTAGTTCAAAATAACATTAAATTGATCAAATGTTATGTTCTTTTCATGTTCTTTCTTCTTTGTTTATGGTTGCAGCTTGGCTGGTCATCGGCCCCTGAACACTTGATCAAACACCTCCAGACTGTTTATGCAGAACAGTCTCTATTACATGTCCCACCCCATTACAGGCCAGTTTTGTCTGTTATTAGATAGTTTTAGTACACCATACACTTGTTCTAGATTATGTTTTGTGACATGGTTGTACTGCTCGGTAGGAGGCTGTTGGCCAGGGGTCTTGCTTCGGGACTTTTGAGCTGATGGATAAACCCGACTGCTAACTTTACCATCTCTAGCAATAGAGCTGGAAGGGAAAAGAGACCGCATGGCGCCATGGTGAGACAGACGGCATGACTCCAGTTGTCCCCGGAAGGAGGATACTTCATGATAGCAGATGTCACAAGCACTCTACCGTAAGTAGCTTGAAGTGACGTTTCTTTAAAGAAAAAATATTTACAAAGGCAACGGTGACATTGTTTGTGGGAAGGTAAATCTGATTAGTGTTGTTTCTGTTGGGTTCTGTTGAAATATAGATCAGGACTTGTCAAATATGGGAGATGATGAACCATATGACTATAACAAGTTTGGTAAATGGATGAGAAAAGAGAATGGTATTCTTCTGTTTGTGTCAGAGTAAAATGCACAGAATTGTCTTCCAAAATTATATAGATAATAAATATAGGAGGGAATAGAGCCATTATATATATAACTAGCTATATATGTTTTTTTTTTTATAGAAACTGGTCTTCGATTCCTGTAACAGCATTTGTGGTGGAAGATTCAGTAAGCAGTTTGAGAAATACATTCGTTTGTGCTTTTAATCAAGGTAAGGAGTGGGTTAATTTTAGTTTTGTACAGGAAATGCAAAAGATCATCTAAATGATTTGCTATTTTCCTTTCTGAAACTGTCTGAAATGTTGCAACGTGAAAATTACAACAAAAAAAAAACACTGACTAGTGCTGATGGTGTTTAATGGTTTTTAAATTAACTACAGCAAGAAAGCACCTTGGAATGCAGCAGAAGGCCATTCTGAAAGAGCTGGAACAAAGACTGATTTTTGGAAAAGCCTGGTAATGCAATCATATATCCTCTTACAATGACCTAACTACAGCTGAAGTGTTTTTTGAGCTCAGTCATTGTTTTTAAGCCTGTTGGGATTTATGCCTTACATTTCATTTTTAAATTAATATTTTGGCAAAGGCTACTAGTTGTTTCAATTTTTACTAAATTTAATGCGTGAAATAAATAAAAAATTTACTCAAATGTGGGGGAAGTCATCATTTTTGGTCTGGCTTTTTAAAGGTACCTTGTGTACTCTTGTGTGCTCTATCAAAAGTAATGTCTGACTGATTACTTAAGACTGGAGTACGATGGTTCTTAAAATTAAATCACATTTGGTAAATTACACCCTTCAATTATATATATAATATATAGTTTATATATCTATATTGAAATATAAAACCAATAGGTTTTTTTCCACAAGAACAATTCATTTGTCAACCTCAAGATGGCATCATTCACCTGGAAATGGTTCAGTATCAGTGTGGTACCTTAAATTAAGTTCTATATTATTGTGCCAGTGAAAGGTCCTTTAACTTCTTATACTTTTTCTGTTAACAACAAATGCCTATTTAGTTAATTCAAAGAGTTAAGTAACCAACATTACGATTATTTGCTAACATTCACAAACCACACACTAGCTGATCCTTTACAAAAGTTATCACTTTTAGAGCATTATGTGTAACTCACTAATAAGATAGGTGAAGGTGGGACATTTATTACAAAAAGGTGCAAATACGAAAAAAAAAAAAAAAAAAAAGAAGGCAAATCAAAGATTCTCTGGGAAAAGCACCCGCAGCAAGTGATGAGCGAAGCCCTCTTCTCCAACCTATTTCCCAGCTTCCCTTTCCTCTTCCTGTCTGTAATCTGTCCCATGTCCTGACTATCCCCTGGAGAGCATGTACCCTACTATTTCTAGGACAGTGTTCCAAGATAAAGTCTGGTCACTGACTATCCGACAGCAAAATCAGACAGAATCACTGTAGTTCAAAAGAGTCCAGATTGAAAATATGGTTTTAATCCTGTAATATAAAAACAGGTAAAAAAAGTTTCAAAGGGATCATGGCATACCTTTTTTATTATTGTAAAACATTTCTCATTGACATAAATTAATATTTAAGAATTTTCCGTGTCACTAAGTCCATTTTGACATTTACCCATGTAAGCTTTTTGTGCAAATGGTCAGCGACGCTTCTAGCTTCCACCGAACCCGGATAGAGATGTTCTGTTGGGACGTTTCTCAGATCGTGCTGGCGTAACCCCGGTGCTGTTTCACACACCATTTTTTTTTTCACCAAATAATTGGTTTCCTTTAAGAACAGCACAGTGGGAGTATGTCAGTTTATGATACTGCGCGGAGGGCTGTTCAAACACATTACCTGTTATCTTGGAACACAGAGAGGAGGGAGTTATGAAAGTTCCCGGATGTGGATGAAGCAAAACTACATGCTTTTCCATGGAAACCCTTATTACTGCATGTTGCCGGACTCTCTTGGGGCTCTCACACACCCCCTGACAGGACCAGTTAGACCCGCAGAGCGAAAACTCTACTTCTTCCCCTCAGGTCAGGGTGGAGGTGTGACGGTCAAATAGCAAAATGCTTCTGCTTTTTTTCCAACGAGAATTTATCAAACACCACCCACAGGAGGACAACACGGCAAAAATGTCAGCTTATTAGTAAAGTCTCTAGACCGTGTTTCATCTGCCACTATACAAAAACGCACAGAGTACTAAAACTTGATGCGTCGGTTTTGACACCAACAGGTGCATCCGTCATCTTCCATCTGTATTAAGATTTACAGTAGCATCACAGTTTTCCTCAGAAATAAGTCCATAATGGTCTTATTCCTTAACGAGAGAGCCCACTAACAACGTTTTAGATGATGCAGTTTAGTATTCGCGCAAAGCGGCGTAACCAAATATAGTGAAGCATCAAAGGGGGGGATGCACACGTTTTTCAGGTATGGGCAAGCCAATGGGTCAGAATTCTGGCTTTCTGTTTTCACCCAAACCCAAACGCTGTATTCGGCATCTTTTTTAAGGTGGATGTAATTGACGTCAAACACATCCATTTAGCGTCTGACAATTTTTTTATTTCTACTCACAGTATAACGGTTAAAAGTGCCTGTAAATGTAACTTAGTTGATATTAGGGTGTCTTTTTTAATTTCCTTGAGCGCACGTTCTTCTTTGAAGCTCGACCAAGAAGGAATAGACAGAAACCAGTGGTTAGTTGGGTGTACAGGAATGTGTATTTGAGAAGGTTTCATGTTACACTTGAGTGGTAATTTGTTGGGCAGGAGTCCATGCATAAGCTTGCTCAGAGAGGGGTGAGTTCAACTGTAGGAACACATGTGGTGGAACCAGTAGTAATGGTGAATCACAGACTTGCAAAACCATTTCTATTAAAGGGTGGTTTAATGTTGACGTATACAACCACAAAATGGCTAAATTGTGAGAAATCTGAAACAGACTACAAAGATTCTTAACAAAATGTCACCTAATAACAACATACAGCCAGGTTGGCATGACCCAATGCCAAAATATCTCCTTTTTTTTGTTTTTTTTTTGGTTTTCATAGCATATACTTTTTAACATTCCATATGAAAAGTTCAGAATTGCTTGTCAACTTGGAGCTGGGCCCTCTCCAAAATGAATAATCTTACCAATTCATATATGCGTGTACAAACATTTGGTCCATAAATACACGCAGATCCAAATGCTAATATTCAGAAAAGAACAGTATAAAAACTATAACTTACATTTCCTTTTGTTGATTGGAGTACAAGGATACTTTTATAGAAAATTACAAGAAATTTGTTCAAAGATCACTTAACTTGCCGCTTTCTCCGCATTTTGCCTTTGATCAAATTCAAGTTCATTTATCTGTGCTGCTTGGCCAAGTCCTTTTTTTATTCCAATAAAATGGGTACAATAACATTTGGCAGGAAGGCTTTGGTAGTTTTTCTCGTCCCTCACTGTTTTATTGTTTGGAAGCCCTGTAAAGAATTTAAGGCATTGAAGGGAACACCAGAAACATAAATACTGCAAGAGAACTCTCTTAGAGCTTGCTTCATCTTGTAATATGCTCCTATTATGGAGTTGAGGATTGTTGCCAGGTGACTTCTTGTTCAGAGGTTCAGAGTCTTCAATTGTGTTGAAAATCCCAAAATCTGAAGATAGTAGCACTTCAGGCTTTAAAAGCAGAGAAAATGTGGACAATGGAGAGTGAAGCTGCAGTTGATCGTGCTGCTGATTCCTCACAAGTTTATAATGGTCACCAACCAGTGTCCCAGTGCTCTGACAAAAAAAAGCTGCCACAATTGGGCTACCCAGACTCAGCCATTTAATTCTTGATTTCTTAAACAGGTTGTTGTCAATCCCTTTAAATGGCACATAAGACAATAGAGGGAAAAGCAGTTTCTTTTCCAATGTTGTTCCTACAGAGACGGGAGTTGTTCGCTTGGTTCGTTGTTGAGCATGTTGTGAACAGGGTTTTATGAGGATCTGGGTTTAACACACAGGCAGCGATGTAGTCCCAAAGTCCTGCAAACAATCTCCTGCTCGCTGACAGTCAGAACCCGTGGACTCACGAGGTGGAGTCCAATATCGGTTCCTCTGAGGTGAATTCATCGTCAAAGTTACTAACATCTTCACGGCCTTTGATGGTCGGCATAAATGGGGGTCTGGATCTTCTTTGGCAGCAGTGGCAGCCCCATCCATATCCTGAGGAAGAATAAGCCAAATGTTGTGGTAAGGAATTTTTTCAGTGACATCTGAAAGTAAAAAAAGGTTAAATAAATAATGGCCTACTCATGAAAAACGGATGCTTCTCTTTCTTCACTTCACTCGCAATCCTCGTTCCCCCGCACCAAGGCGCCGCTCTGGATTTCTCCCTTACATAACTGGATAAGGAGAGAATGTTTAAGCTTATTAACAGTTTTAGCTGGTAAATTAATTTGAGAATATAAAAAGTGCCATTACAAAAAGGCAAAACAAAACATTCTGTTTCTAATAAAGCTGTGTTTGTGATTTTAAGGATTGCCGTAAACAATAAAATGAGCTGTAGTTCTAGGGATATGGTTTTACCCATAAGCAAGGACACATCCAAACATACCCTTCTCATTAATGGAAATGGCTTCTGTGGAGAGGAACCTTGGGATAGCGAACTTTCAATCTTTAACAATACTGGCACACAACCTCCTCTTCATCAGCACCTGGGAAACGGGGACCTGTAAATTAAATAATAATTAATCTTTCACATAATAAAGGAATTTGAAAATCATAAAAAGTGCCCTTTGTTTTGTATAACTTTCCACATATCACTAAACATTACCGATCATAACTTGATCACTAATAAACCCAATACTGTTTAATTTATTGTCAGGTTGTTAAAAACACAATATAATTACTAGCAATGTTCCACACTAATCCATGTATTATGTAAATTGTCAATTTAATCACTGAGTAGCACTATCGTGTTTTTTTTTTTGTAGTTTTGCCACCACTACAAAGCACACGCCTAACAAACCACTGAAACGTTCACATGGGGAAAAATTCCTTGCTTTCAAAAAGACAGGGTGGAATGGAAAACCCAAAATGGCAAACGAAGGCAGTAATTTTGAATGAAGTTTGAACTGTTTTGACACACTGTTTTAAAAAACATGGTGCGCAAGAGAGCGATACCGCTGAAAACAGTGAGCACATCAAATAGCACAGATGGAATGGTCTGAATTTGCTGTTCGAATGGTCCATTGGGCTAACATCAGGCAGGTTGACTAACTCTGTTGCATGGATTGCGGTTGGATTTTAAAATCATTGGAAATAACTCAATACCCCCGATACTTCAAACCAACCCAAAGAACGAACGGATGTGACATCATATAAAACAAATTCCGCCGCAAATGCAAGTTCTTCTTGGTAGTTTCGAATGGGCTTGTGTTTTCAAAGACAGAATCATCTGAAACAATAATGTCATAAATGATTTAACTCAATCTCGCAAATGAATCGATTTTTTCTTTTACCAAACCGACAATTCATGTTAACAACATTAACCGGACTCTTCATAAATTTCCCTTTGCGGAATCAATGGAAGTAATCCCATCCATCCATCCATCCATCCCTACGACCTCTCCAAACCAACATGCTCAAAGATGAGCACCACTCCCAGACCCCACCCAGTCCCACTGCTCTTGTGTATGATGTCTCAGTTTAAAACTTCTGGTGCTTAAGAACACAGAGTGCCACAGAACGTAACTAGTACGATCTTTAAAACCTCCATTTCTGCATGACGGGAGATGAATGAGTTACACTTACATTACTGACCAACACATAAAAATCACATTAGTAATCAAATACATTATCTACCTTCTTTGGCCAAGACCAAAATCTGCAATCTTGACATATCCCTCAGTAGCTAGCAAAAGGTTATTATCTAGCTCAAATCACCTGCAGTAAGAAAGTTCATGACAGTCACATGTGTTTCATACACCCGTTCATAAGTTGTTATGTTTTTCAACCTCCAGGACTGACGCTTAACCGGTACCTACTATTTTACAGGTCCATGCCGAAATTGCAGCCCCAAGACGACACAAGCAGCATAAAAACTGAGGACCAGAAACACAGTTATTTCAGTACGGAATCCCTTTTTTGGGAAACTATCATGTCCAAGTGACAGCAGTACAATAATAAATTCATCACTTACACAGAGCGCAACTTCAAGAGAGACCACGTCTGCTATGACTGGTGCAATCATCAGGTCTCCTCCTGCTGCATTAACTCCATGATGAACGAAACACACATGCTCCTTGGTCTGGAAACAATGCACGAGGTTCACCAGGAATGGATTGCCGAACACTGTTCACATGTCTCAAAGCATCCGCTTCTCAGCACATGATGGCTGTGGATAGATCTTAATACGTAGGAGTAAACTTGACAGGTGACACAAAACTTATTCATTTAACTTTTATTAATTCCCGTAAAATATATTACGAGACATACATACTTTAGCTAGATTGGCTATACTTTTAAGACTTCTTTCTAACTGCAACATATTGTCCTCCTAATCAGTGTGACAAATGCATTTTTAAAAGCAGAATCCTTTCACTTTGTCTGTCAGTTTAACATGGCCAGATTAACTGGATGCAAAGTTAAGTATAAGTGAGATAAGCCAAATAATTAGTGGTTTTAAATGGAATGTTAATTACCCCAATTATATAGTGTTAACAGTGACTATTGATAATGTATGTAGCAAGACATTTGTGATATACTGTCTATTTATATAACAAACAAACAGCTTGTATTTATTTTTTATATATTTTTATTTTTAGCTTCGACATCAAGAAAGATAAGGCGTGAGAAGAACATGGAAACTTGGGGAAGATGATATTGGCAGAAAGATAACACAACAAACAATTACAGCAGTTTAGAGAGTTTGTCTAGCACACATACTTTTCCAGTGGTCCATTTTGCCTATTGGCCAACTAAAATATTATTTGAAGTATGTTATTCAAAATAAAATCTGGCAAATTAAATGAATGTGACATCTAAAATAACGACTAAATTCAAAAAACATTTTAGCAAAAAGACAAAACTGTAACACCACTGTGCCCTGTTGGGCTGCCACAATGTCTAGAGTACCGCTCTTACTCTTTTGGCCCTTAGTAATAACAGGAAGTAAACATGAGGATCAGCCGCTCCCCACAGTATAACTGATAAACCCTGATTCCTCTACAATTGCTTCAAGCAGTGGTCATGAGTTTGTTCATTTTTTTTTTAACTTAACCAACCACCAGATAGCAATTTACCGGGGGGGGGGTGTCAACTGTTCATCCCTTGCAACAATGTCACCCTTTCTTCTTCAAGCTTTAATGGCAAACATTTCTCCAGTGGCTCTTGGTACGCGTCAATTAAAACCTTTTGAATAATTAAAGGGATGAGACATGAACACCATCTGCAGGAGCCCCATGCACAAAGTGGCAGCATGTTAGACATAATCGGCTACCATTACTACTACCAAACTGTCCAGTTTATGCCACCTTTGCACATTTTTACCGAGCTCGCGCTATTGCATATGTGAAAGCAAGTTTAAGTTTTACACCCCTTTCCACATTGGCCACGCACCAGGACGCTACACATTTGAGGATCCTGTCAAACTGAATTCAACTTTCCTCTTCTTTCCTAAACCATGACCACACACTTTTTAGCATTTGACTACTTTTAACGTTATACATGGTGTTTATAGGAAGCCGTGAGGTTCAGGCATCCAAAAAAAGGGGAACAAACTACCTTATTTTCAGTTTTTGCGTTTAACTGCATTCAGTTTCCACAGTCAGGCTGCTCGTTGTTCAACCAGACTGTCCCATAATCTGGTATAAGCTATTTTGTTGTTCAGGAAGTCAAGGTCGCTAAGGCATCCTGTTGGCGAAGGCATTTAAGAGAACTTCTCTTTAATAATATTACTTTCCTTAAAGGGACAGTTTCAGACAACAAAAAGGAAGATTGTGTCAGTGCTTACACTTGTCAAATCATTACATTCCCAACCCATATGCAACTAACTTTTTCCCCATCAACCACAGAATGACATGTAGGTCAGGATGTTTCAAGCTTGGTCTTTTTGTAGACATGCGTCAAAGTGATGGTGACCAGGCAACTTTGTGGTCAAGGACACAACTTTGCTGGAGCTCTGGAATCTTATTCATCAGGTTTATATTTATTAAATAATATGGCAGTGGGTTCTCAACTTTTCTTGTATGTTACCGGTCATCGAAGTGGTCCATAGACTTAATAAATAAACTAACACCATTTACAAAGCCATTTCAGGATTCCAGTGGTTTTCAGGAGGGCCCCCTACAGGCTCTTCAGGCATCAATTTCTTTTTAACCAATCATATACATGACTTTTCCAGTCATTTAGAGTTTCCTCGATATAGATTTTTTTTTTTAATGTTTTTAAAGGATTAGGATTTAAAAAAAAAAAAAAAAAATCTTTAACTCACCGGTTCTAACCATAATAATCTTTTTAGAGCTTAGCAATAAATAATAATATAATATAGATTATATATTAATAGTATATTGGTTATTAGATTCCCATGGTTTTTAGATTTTCAAAAGATTTTCTGTGACTTCTGCAGGGCAAGAAATCAAACACATTACAGCAGAAATCACAGTTTCTTGGTAAAATTAACAAGGTTAAAGGTATCTGGATTGTTTTGGTTGCTTTTTTAAAGCTTTTCGTCTTATTTTAAATAATGTCAAATCCTCCTTTGGAAGTTTGGTAAGGCGGTTGAGAACCACTGGAATATACACTACTTTTCAAACGGGAGCCTGTCCATGTGTACACACATCGTCGGTTTAAAAGCCAGAACCAACAACATTTGGCAGTCAAACTTAACATTTAAAAACATTGTGGTAATGCCAATATTTAATGATATGTGACGATGAAGGGAAAGGGCCAAATCTCATTCACCTCCCCGTTGTAATTTTAAATAACCTCCTGCCAAGATAATCAGTGAATAACAACTGTAAATTACTTTTAATCACCCAAAAGCTTTCATCTTCATCCCCTACTCTTTCACTGATGGAAATAACTGATATCCAACATTCTGCTAAAACTTTTCCTTTTGCATTCCAACGAAAAAAAATAAAATTTATATAAGACATCGATGGGTTTTGAAGCAACATGTATGACAATACATATAGACATAGACAATATTTTTTCATTTTCTGTGCTGAGACTATTCCTCGAAAACAACTGCTGCTCCTGTACCTGCATCCTCTTTTTCCATCTGGGATCTTATCCCGTGATGCAGTGTCCTCTATCCTCTACTTCGATTGGAGTGCCATTTTGAGGGAGGGGTGGCTGGTCTGTCCAAATCTATTTTGGTCACCCAGGGGGTCGCTGAACAGAGAGACAAAACCTAAAAGTTTTTCCTTTTAACAGTCCGCCGGCTTTTGTTTGTGTGGGTTGGAGTTTAACAGAATAGCTAACATTTTGGAAGGCATACACTGGGATAGCAGATCGGGAATGTTAAGGTCATTCTCATTAAACTAATATAAAGCAACGAATTTATGTTTCCAGACATATTAGTCCATTGTTTATCAAAGACTGGAGAATAATTCGAGGGCTTTCCGCTACCAGATGCTCTTTTAGGAAATGCTTCCTGTCTGGATTAGCGTGGAATGGCGGGTACATTTGGTAGGGAAGTGGGCGTCTGGGTGGGCGATGGGAACTGTTTTCGGGCTCCATGCTGAGCCTGAGTTAAGCCGCCTGAGGACTGAATGAGGTATTGAATTGACGGAATGGCTTCTTCTCACCATCTGGCCACCAGGTGGCCGATGTTAATGTTGCATCTGCGGGGCACGCAGGAACTTTTTACCTGAGAGGAAACAAGGTTTATGTAATGAGATGAAGAAAGCCAGAAGCAAACTTCTGACGGCAGAAATCTGACTATGAATTCCCAAACCCAGTGTTCTATTTATGTAGACACATCATTTATTGCACGGTAGAACATGCTCGCCGGATGTGCAAAAAAGGGTCTAAGATACCTTATTTTAGCAAAAATTCTGAAACCACATAGCTTTAGCCTTCAAGTACAATGCAATCCCACAATGCGCCTCCTGTGACAAGCTCAATAAGAAATCAACTCCCAGGAGGGCTACATATTTGTGTTGAAGCCTGTTCACACCAGGGACAAATATCTTGTGTGAAAACAGTGTGATAAACATTTTTTTTTAAAAAAAAACATTTCGAATGACAGTCCTCTTCTCTGTCTCTTTACGCTTGTATTGTTCCTTTGATAACACCACAGCAAACAGTCAAATCTGAACAGCTGTTTGAAAACATGTAAACAAAGTTGCAAAGCGCTTTTTGTATCGAGTAACTGGGTACTACTACATTTCTATAAGTGCCACTTACTGTCAGAAACTGAATTTACCGAATGTAATGTTCATTTAGCCTTGTCTGTAGTTTTTATGCATTGGTCTCAACAGACAAATCAACAGTGAAAACCAAATTTACATGCCAGATCCGTGTTGATTTAACAGGGCCTGAGATGGACTTATAACATGCATTGCGCTGTTGTGCTTAGGCAAATGGTAATTGAAACATAACTTGGAGTCTCCCCATGGAGCGCACTATTTGTGTCACTTTTTGATGAAACAAAGCTTAAGTTGCTACACCAGCTATCACCGTTCTTTGTCTATAAATGGGGCAAACGAGGTCAAACAAGAAGGTCAAAGTTCATTTTGACTTGGCCCCACAGCAGTGCATTATTGAACCACAGTACTGTCAAAAGTAGGCTGCTTATTCTCCTAAGCCGTTTAAGTGATCATGCAACACCCTTCTCAACACTGAGCATATTTGCCACTTCATAATAATCCAAAAAAAAAGAAAAAAAGACCTTACCTTGTCTGTTGAGCAATATTTTTTTCTTTTTGCCTTTTGTAGTTTGTAGGTCGCCTCTCAATAACTGTGTTAAAAAATGTAACCCTGTATCCAAATAGTCAGAGGACTTAGCATATAAACTGGTCCTCACACAAGGCCTGCAGGTTGTTATAATTGCATTTCTATGTGTGACTGAAAAAAAGGAAAGTACCCCGCAACAAGTGTTCCTTGCGGTGTCCCGGTACAGGCACATGCCATGACGCTGGTTGTCCCAGGAAGGTCTTCCATCCTGTAAAAAACTTAACAGCACCACAGCGAGCGCCAGTCTCTCCACAATTACACGCTATTTCCAGCTCACTAGACTACAGGTCAACCAAAAACAGAATAGTCAATATCGGTATTTTTAAGTATTCCACCACACGCTATATATATATATGGTTGGGACTCTCCTTAACCACCACCAAATACATATTTATGGAGGACTAAGAGTGGCTGTTACTATTTTTTTTTTTTTATTTAACTATTGACAAAAAATATTGACTTTTTTAAAATTAGGTCAACAACCCCCACCCCAATTTTTATTGTTTTATTATAATAATAATAAATACATACATATTTTTTATTTATAAAGATTTATTTTGGCCATTTTTTGAATGCGCAGTTTTAAAATTGTATTTGGAGAGAGTACTGGTCAAGTGCTTTTCTTTTTTTAATTTATTGATCAAGTCTAAAAACGCCGCACCAGTTACCACTTATGGAGATTTACTAACACTTCTCACAGCCACCGCTTTGGACCATTTACAGGCCTTTTACAGGTCTTTTCAGAGTCGTCCTGCGATTACACAACTGCTGAATAGAGCTCTCCCACCGTTGCCTGCCAGGAGACTAAAATGCTTATCCATCCACCCAGCCAACGCATCCAACCATAGACCATGTTGGTGTAAATAATAATCAACCCTCAAAAATTACTAAAATAACACAGCAAGTAAGCCTCTATATCAGGTTTTTACAGGGAAACACCAATGAGGTCACTGAGGAGTCTTTAAATTCACTCCTTATTTAACCCCTGCTCCTTTGGAGATTCAATAGAAACCAGAGCATTCCATCAGCAAAAAAAATTAAAAGCGCCTGAAAGCAAATACAAAATCAACCTATTCTTATGTAATCTACTAAAAGTTGGGAATAATCTAAGTTCGAAAATAAACAGGGACCATGCTGATTGTAAACAGTGAATGTTAAAATTAAACTGCTGTTTGCTTGCGCAGGAGTGTGACTCAAACACATAGCCCTCATCACAAAGGGGACCATTATATATGTGACGAGTGGCAAGAGATTACTACTGCTTTGCTTTTGCTCCTCATTGTCTTAGTTTCCATAAGAACTGGGGTCTATCTGGGATTACCATTTCCAAAGTTAATTGAAAGAGGCTGGAATGGAGGAGCATGTGTGCCTATGTGTGCCCATCTACTCATGTGGTCTATGATGATTATGGGATAAGACTGTGGTTTGTACAAGAGTGGTGTTTTATGCATTGTCTCTCTGCATTACCGGTCCGAAGTTCTAGCGTGACTTCCTGAGCCCAAGATTGGTTGCTAACTGGCTTCCAATGGGTCTGTCCCAACAACTGTGTTGTCCAGCTTCCAGAAACGGCCACGATTTTCATCTGTCATAACAGTGCAAAACAAACTCTTCAACTATACTTTAGAACAAAAAAGATGAATTATAAGTTCATGCAGGGAAATTGTGGTATTTTAATTAAAAACTAAATGTGATTTATAAACAAAAACAGTGTCTGTCTGCATAGAAATTAAAACTAACAAATAATGTCACTTAGACAAAGAATTTAAAAGTTGTCCACGAGTTTGGGGTAAAAAAAAAAAACAAAACGAAAAAAAAAAAACAGTGACCCCAAAACTTTAGCCTCACAAGTTAGAAAAATGTGTATTTTCAATTAGCAGTGGAGAACAAAGTGAGCGAATGTGAAATTAAGAATAGCAAATCGCCACATTTCACCTTAAATGTGACTGATAAATGTAGTTTAATGTTGTCTGAATTTAGTTTACTTTACAGTGGTTACTACGTATTTTGTTCTGTTTCAGAATGAACCAGTGAAGGCACACTGGCCCATGCAAGATTCTCACGATGATATTAACTTGGATTTTTAACAGCATTTATTTTAATTAACACCAAATAGAAAGCCACTCTTCAACTGGAGCAGATCAGCATCAGACTTGGGATGAGAGGCGTTCGGCTTGCTGCCAGATTTGTCTTGTTTCCACCCTCGGCTCATAAATGAAGATCGTGCTTTGGCTCACTGGGGCTCCTCAGCCGGGCGGCAGAGAAAACAGAAGCTTTCTTAGAGCGACCTGTCGGACGTGCTCCAGGAAGTCCTGACAGCCCATGAGCCTCACGTCTAACACCCTGTGGTTTTCCACCAACAGAAAGCCAACTCAGAGCAAAAACGCAGCCTGCGTGAGCTGAGATGTTAAATCACCCAAACACATCTATTCTGATTAACACAAGATAATAAGTGCAGCAAACAATTGCAAATGTCTATTTCAAGACACACGCAGTGTTATAGAGCCTTATATGGAAAGCACTTACGAGTCTATAATGGTAACGTAAGCTTTCTCATATCTCCTTCAGAGGGAAGGTCAAAGTTGTGTTGTGATAAAGCAAAGGGTGGGGGAGGGGCAACGCTGGGGCCAAGGTGTGACACAGTGTGAAAAGTTCGAAATGCAGTTCCTACATGCCTATAACCCAGACAGCTGGTACCCTTCTCAAACGGGGCTATATGTACAGCACCATGTGTTGAGATAAAGGCTAAAGAGCCTGTTCACGACGAGAGAGAGAATATTTTGCAGTGAACAAGACTATAAATTGAAAACAAGAATTCACATGGATCTGTTAACAGAGACTAAATTCGTCTGAAGACTGGAAGAATTTTTCTTCCCCTTATATAGGTTCTTTTTTTCTATCTACCAGTGCCAAAACATATCTACCAATAAATCGTAAAGTGATAAGGAATTTTTGGCAATTGCTCCTACATACTCCAGTACAAACTGGGGGTGCTATTTACCACACATAGTACTGATACTGCTAAATGAAGAAAGAATCCTGCTTTCTAGGGAGAATCCATTTGCTCCAGAAGTCATAATAGCGATAATAAAAGTAAACCATATGACTAGCGGGTTTTAAATCCAAGCCTTTTTATGATAAACAGATTAAATTTAAGCTTTAATTCACATACAAACACTATTTAACACACATGCATAGAGCACATCAAACATGGTCAACTGCATTTCAAACCAAACTTGCTTGACAAGTGACAACAAACGCCCCTGTAACTCTTACTCTTGCGACAAGAAAGCACTTTTGCATATCTGAAGTGCAAAGATCAATGTTTTGTTTGAATAAAAGCCTGAAACTCAATTAATCCTCAATTCATAAAGATCACTTTTATGAGCCTTTTTTGAAATTTCGAAGGCAACATATTTTTGGTGGAATGGTTTTCAATGAAGAGAGCAGATATGAAAAAAAATATCTCAATTTTGGTTTGAAGATGGACCTCTGCATTTTATGAAATGGCAGACAATCTAAAATGATGCATTGTGCCACCTGTTGGATTGGGTAGGTAAAGTTTGGCTTTCGGACAAAATATTTGAATGAAAAAAATGGCATTGTTTGTGTGATGCACTTCACTTTTGCACTTTTCTCCCAGTGTGAATAGGTTTTAACCCCATTTACAAGCTGTCCTAATTTCTAAAAACCAATCTAAAATGTGAACAGTAAATACCATGTGGACAATGAATTATGTTATGTTACCGGTCGGGCAGATGCAGCTGGTTTGCCACAGTGCTGTACTGTTGGCTGTGCTGGGGACATGATGCTTTGGCGGGGACTGAGAGGTGGGGTAGGACACCATTGCTAACGCTCCCCGCCCATAATCAGAATTGCTCTTCGGGTGATTTCTGGGGCAGCTCACTGAGTCTTCTGCTCCAGAGAGGAACTTCAGCAGGTCCTAGCTTATGACTGGACTCATTCAAGCGTGCTTGTGCCTGCAAGAAAGTCAGGACAATGCCTTCAAATGCATACAGACATAAATATTCACATTTTGAATGTAAAAGTGCTGCCCCAGAGAATAAGGATTTAAATTTCTCTGAGACAAATGGTCTTGTACCAGAACTGTTGTAGATGTTTTGATTCTTATTTTTATTATAAATTGATCATTTTAAAATAGTTTAAAATAATATATTTTTTTAAATATAAATACTATTTACTTTTCTATATTTCCTTTTACATTTTTTTTTTTTTTTTTTTGTATAATCACAAAAAAAAAAAAAAAAAAAATATCCTGAATAATTTTTTTCCAAACCATTAACACCCCCATTAAAATGTCTTCAGTGTAAAGTCCGTTTTCAGCTTCCGTAAAAATTATTTTTATTTTGTATGGGAACTTGCACTTCCACACACCAAGTTCATATCCCATTAATTCTAGGACTGATAAATTCTTTCCATCTGGTATTTTTTTTTGTCAGTTCGCAATATTGCACGCCGCATTTAACAAAAACTCATCATGCCGGCACGAGCTTTTTTCCCTGTATGTTTTACAAAAAAAAAAAAAAAAAAAAATTAAAGGAGCATTTTCAAGTTAATTCATCCTCCAACAGATAGGAAAAAAACTGTAGTACCTTAACTCACACAGGAATAAAAACAATTACATGATAGCTCTAAAGACCATTTAACCACTCTGTGTCATACACCACAGTTATGGTGTCAATGTGAGAAAAGGTGTAAAAATTTGGCCCTTGAGGCAAGATGTAGGCTATTACAGGTATATATTAAATGGAATAACTGCATTAAAATGGATAAAGGTATGTGGAGCAGCAGGAAAAAGACGAGAAACTGACTATTAAAAAATCCATTAAATTTTAGAAATCGAGCTGACCTCTGAATGAGCTTCTTCGCTCCGTCAACCTTCCCTGTTCCCAGCAGTTTTCATCCACATTCTGGGCACCTTCTGCCACAGCAGACTTGACCTATCCGGAGGTGATGTCGGAGCTCTTCTATCCTCAAAGTCCAGAGGACCTGATTCATAGGCTTGCTTGAAGTTTCACTGCAAACATAAGATGTTATGTTTTTAATTGCCACACTCCTGCCCATTTAAATTGCAAAATCACCAGATATAATTAGAGAGGAAATCAGCTACAACCACATACCGTCATGGTTCTCATAGTTTCATCTCGCTGGTCTGGCTGGCTTTGAGAATCTGCATTCGAATGAACTCTATCTTTGTCTTGCTGTCTTGAAGCATCTGTTGAGCTGCTGCGGCAGTTTGCGAGTCCTACAGATGAAGCCACAGGAGGAGGGAAAAACAGAAGAGGAGTTTAGAAAAGAACAGAGGAATGAAAAGTGCACAAATAGTCACTTTGTAATGACAAGTATTACTTATTTCAGAATGCCATAGTTCATAAAACCTTCAAATAGAAATACAAGAGATAGATACACCACTTCGGTTCCATTTTATTTTACAATAAATGTTGTTCTTTTGAGCTTTATATTTAAAGAATCCTAATAAAAAAAAATTGGCTTAATCACTTTTTGTAGAAAGCGTGATTTCAATCTGCAGCGGACACTGATAATATGATAATGTTTAGAGACCCTAACATCAGCATATTAGAATGATTTCTGACAGGGTCTTGTGACACTTTAGACTGGATATATGGCTACTGAAAAATTTCACTTTGCCATCATTATTTTAAACAACAGTTATTTATTTTAAAACTGTTGTAAAAAGTTATTACTACCGTTTATTAGGATATTACCTAAAATTTTTAAATCACACAAAGCAGCCTTGGTTAGCAGTATAGAAGGTTCCTAAAAAAAAACATTAAAAAAAATAATCATACAGACTTAAAAACGTTGCAACAGCAGTGCACGAGAGTCAAGGTTTCATGGCCCATTTCAATTTAAAACACGCACCATTCAAGTACGGATCGCGCTAATTTCAATATTGTCGAAGAACAACCTACACTGCGTAAGCTACTCATACATTGTGTTTTTGTAACGAACATATCAGCACAATAGCCTATATTCATGCCCACTATTAAAACAAGTTTATCCATTATTATTTCAGCCTAAATAAATATATAAATCAGATTATAAGCAAATCCCTATTCAAAAAACATAACAGGTAGCACCAAAAGTACTAATTAACAATCTATGAGAAGACATGTTTAGAAAAAATGTGTTGATATATTTTGGAAGATCACACACTGGTATTTAATCTTGGACAGTCTAGTAAAATGTGTTGTACCGTCTTACGACCAAGTGGAACAAACGGGTTGAAAAACTAGTCTTGGAATGTCGAATTCGACAAAGTCTCATCAACCTGGGTGCATACTCTATTGCTCAAAACAGCAATTACTTCTCTCATTTACTACTGGATTCACTATCTAGGTTTGTTGTATATGCATTCACTCCCATCGAATTAGCCATGTTATGATAATTTACGACTGACTTAACACACTACAGTTTTTTATTGTTTGCATATCAGGTACTATATCTGTTTAGTGAAAAATAAAATTAAAAAAAAATTAATGATAAAGATAGATAGACACCCTCTGTTTATATTTTCAAGCAATTTCGGTTCGTCACTGCCATGTTGACAGCGACCAACTAGGCCGAGCGATTATCGTGGACTCTTGTTGACGAGCGGAATCCGGCGAATGTAAAACGCCAGATCCGTGTTGTTTCGTTTCCAGATAGTAAAAGTATTAAAGGTTAGTTCACCCCAAATATCAAAAACGCAATGTAATTATATACAGCGGAATCCAGCCCTCATGTTGTTCCATAATCCCGTAAAGGGAACACCTGGGAAGTTATATCTCTATAGGGGAAACAGCTTTCGAAATTAAACGTATAGGTTACGGTGTAGATTGGTGCATTCACGATGAGCATACTCTGACCTATGCACCACCAATAAATCGACGGTGAGGTGACCCGTCTTACAGCACGATACAATGAGAGCTCCAGCAATGTAGCAGAGCGAGATCGGTTAAAAATAAGTCACAATCGATGACATCCGGGGTTCCACCCATAAGCATTTTACACATAGAAGCTGCAAGAATACTTTTTGTGGTAAAAAAATAAAATAAAAATAACGACTTTTTTCAACAATTTGCTTCCTCCGCGTCAATCCTGGTTGCAATTTTGGAAAGTATCCATGAACGTTAACGGCGGTATGCTGTTCTGTGTCAGCTACGCCGAGTGGCATACGATGTTGTTCGTTCAGATCAACGCATAAACGATCGTAAAACAGTGTATGTCTGTGTCGTGTCAGATACGCCCACGCGGGATACACTGTTACGTCGTTTACGCGTTTATCTGAAACGAAAAACAACGTATCCGCGTGTACATTTCAGAGGACACTCTCCAAAATGGTTGACAGGGTGACGCGGGAGAGAACCTAAGTTGTTGAATAAAGTCGTTATTGTATTTTTTTTTGCAGATCAAAAAGATTATTGAATGTGCTTCGTAAAACTAGTGTGGAAACCCTGATGTCACCTGGGATTATTTCAAACCGATTCCTTGCCACATTTATGGGACGTTGATCGTGTAAGAGCCACGGCTGTTAGGGGAGGGGGCAGAGAGCGTCATCGGGATGCACTCACAAATATCTTATTTGGTGTTCTGAAGAGAAACTGAGGTCTTACGGAGTTTTTTGAAAAAAAATGAGGGGTGAAGTATAAACTACGCAGAGTTGATTAGTCGTTGTTGGGGTTGAAACCTCACCCTTTAATACTTGTACTAATAATAAATTAGTCGTCAATTCATATTCTTAATATATCTTATTATTTAAAAGTAATTAAAAGTGAAACCCACAAATAACAACGAAAACCAGCAAAAACTCGTTGGAACGTATTAAAGGGAGGTTTGAGCTCATCCACACCACAAAACATTCAAATCAGTGACTAAGTCAGGAAATATCCACAGACTGCTAAACTTCTTGTAAGCAGCCATTAGAAGGCTGGACGTTACCTTAGAAGGACCCTTTCCGCCGGATGTCTAAAGCAGCTGGAACCTGAATGCAGGACGTCACCACTTAAAAAAAAACAGTTCACATCTACAGTTGATTGTTTTTGTTTTTTTCCCCACGTCCAAACAATGGAGCAAGTTTGGGAAGGAAACCTGTTGGCCCAGCATTAACAGACAAAGAGTAGTAATTCTCTGGGTGACACCAAGTGGCCACAAAAATGCAGCTGTAAAGTGCTAAACAGAGCAGTCCTGGGCCAGCAGAAATGTAGAGTATCAACGTAATAGGGGAGTCAAAATGCATCATGGTAGTCGTGAGGTGAGCATGTGTTTATAACGGTTTTTAAAAGGGACTTAAACCGTTCATAAACATTGGAAAAAGCAGAAACCCTTTAGTTTGTCCCTTGTTGGTATCACTCCATATATTCCCCGAAGACTGTGCTGATTTAACAGAACTCGCTGGCCGGAGTACATAGATGTGCTACATTTTAGCCACAGCGCCTCTTTAATTAACAGCGCATTCTTGATAAAAGGGAGGAAAGGCGGTCAGACACTCTGACCAAAGCCAAGCCAAACCATGAGAGCGATTCTGCTGATTAATCCATGTATGTTTTTAGACACACTAATGCACACAGCACCAAAGCCTGATTTCCTGAGGGGGGAGGGTGGAGGAACCCATAACTGAAACTGTTCTATTCCAGTTACTCCTTAATGTCCAGCTGCACACCTAGGGGGTTCCAAACATGACATTGGCATATGGGTATAGAAAAGAGTCTAGGTCTGGCTTTCTTTACCTCTTTGGGAGAAAAACAGGAGAGGAGATTCACTCAATTTGAGAGGACAAGTTTGATACATCTGTTTTCAGTTTTGGGATGAATCTTATCTACCAAGATCTTTAAGAGATCAAACAGCTTATCCTCTCTGGGAGTAAAAGAAAAGTACCGGTATGTGTAGTGTGATATAAAGCTGAAGTAGATTTTTTGAAATACTTTTACCTATTCAGCTAAATATGCAGATGTTACAAATTTTCATTTTAGGTTGATTTAACTGAAAAATGAACAGTTGGCTCCATCAAAACATCTCCTAAACAGGACCAAACACTGCAACCTTGGTTCAAACAGGGGTATGAGTTTGGGGCAGGATCTCATTACGTCAATGGCAAAAAGTCGGGAACGTTTTTGAAATGGCACTTATTATTATTTTTTGCAATTATTACTTGGTAACAAAATAAAAATAAATAAAATAAAATAAAGAGAAGAATCAAGCAAGTATATGTTAAAAAGAAACTATTTGTACTCACAAGCAAATGCAATTAGAGTCTGGCTAATAATAATTCAACACACCAACAGATCCTGAATTAGACAGACTAATACCTTGGCAAGGTAAGAGCCGTTGAATAACATCTCTGAGATCATATTTTCTGCTCCGTTTCACTTTGAGCGCGATGTCGGCCTGTTTCTTCAGCGCGGCCAGTCTGCTAGTGGTGGACGTCCGTGCGTTCACTCTTGGGGGTGTCTGGGGTTAGCGGGGCCTCTGATATTGGGACAAATCACAAATCCACATTCAACGAGTTAATTCAAACACTAAACCACCAAACATTTGCTCGGGAATGCTGGAGCAAGAAGAAACGGACCACCCTAAGGGCAGGGAAACACACACACAGATTAGTGAAACCACCCTTCTGATCCTTCGGGGCGGCAGGTCGGAACTGCTAAAATGCAGGACAGAAGTGAAGCATTAACACACTGTTATTTTTATGAATTGTAAACCACAAAACAACTACACTGGAAAAATCAAAGTGTGGCTGATGTGGGCAGATGATGCTACAAGTTTGATTAACTGAGCAACCTTTAGATTTAGCCAGGCCTTTAACTAAATGGCAAAAGGTCCAGTCCGGTCCACATTATAAGTAATTCTGCCCACTTGAACCACCTACATATACAAGAAGAGATGAATGATTAAATATACTGTACAGTTCTGCTAATGAATATTTTTGTTTAACTGCTATGAAGATAAGAACCTCAGATTAAAACTGTTTGTGTAACTCTGCCAATCAGACAGCTTGCAAGATCGAGAAAGTGTTTTCTAGGTTGCATATGAATGAGACAGCCAGTGAATTGTCTGTGACGTCTGACGATGAGACTACATTAAGACCATTTTTTAATAAACTGTTCCCTACCAGAGTAATGTGAAGAGATTTTTTTTTTTTTTGTGGATATAGTTGCGGACAACAGAAGTTAACGCTACTAAAAAAATAGTTTTAAGGTATATTCAACACATTTTGGAAACATTAAGCAGAACATTGAGAAGTCACAACTTGTTAAAACGCAGTAACAAAATAACATGGCTTTTCTTTTTAAGCATTTGATGCGTTATGTAATAAAACAGAATGACAATGATATAATGACACCCAGTGAAGGACTTGTGCAGACAGGAAAAAATGCAAATGTTCTCCCAGTGACAGTGAGCCAGTTTCTCAAAGACTCTCTGAGCGGAAAACCAGGCCATCATGGAAAAAAGATCTGCACAAGGATTGGAGCAGCAAACACAAACATGAGCAAAAACACCTTAGGAGAAAACCTAGCAGAAGGGGGCTCAAAACTGTCTTGACCGTCTTAAAGTTGCTTCATCTTTACCTAAACAAGTACTACTCTAAACTACCACAACTATGCAACATGCAAATTTTAGAAACTTGATCAAGTTAACACCTATGGCTAATTTTGTAATTTTCCCTCTGAAACTAACACACATACACACACACACACACACCATACACTTCAGGGTTGGTTGATTATTAGCTGCAGGTTCAGACTGATTGAGGATCATCTACTCATGTCTGACAAGAACACAAACCACCATTATACACCTGCACAGGTAAGGTTGGAAGCCCCCTGTTCTGACAGCTCGTAGCATGGGCCTACAGAAAAACCCAAGCGCAAAAACAATTACTTTAAATAAAACCCCTAATAGTCAGTAAAACCCAGAAACCCCCTTGGTAGCTTAATTGTGACGTCCTACTAAATCTCTCTGTTTTAAATATCCTGCTGATAATGATTAGACTTCCGCTTAATATCAATGGACATATGGACTTTTGGTACTACTGTTCAATGGTCCCCTTGTCACCACCACACAGGACCATTTCAAATTCATTAAAACATTCAAAATTGTGAAGAACTACACAAACCACTTACAATAACTAAAATACACTCAAACAAAATTAATTGCTCCTGTCATGCTCTATTGATTTTAAAAAAGGTCCAATGACCGGTTGTCAACTATCCACACACAAACATATGCAAAACTTATTCTCCCTGGCAAATATATACACCCACTTTTCCCCCCTACTGCCAGACATCAGTGCATAAAGACAAGCTAGATAATACTGAGTAGTAAGTCTTGACTATTAAAAAGGCCTGTAATAAACCAGGCTTACCTGCACCAAAACCTAGTATTTGGATAGGTTTCATTTTAAACATCTTTTTTAATTTCACTTGACCTTGGTCGAACATAGACCAAACAAGGAATGCTCGATTTACTGCCTCCAAGGAGAAGCTGCCCCCTGCATCCAGATTCATTCTGTGGGAATTCCCATGAATTCCTTTTTTTTTTTTTTTTGTCATTGATGTGCCCCAGTGATTATTTCAGGAAGTCTTAGTAAACACATACAGAGGAGGATATGAGAATTCAGAATATTCTTGTCTACCCTGTTTAGTTCCTTTTTGCTTACTGTCTAATGGCCATGACCTGAAGATGCCTACGGGGTACATTTATACATATTTCACATATTTTGTTTCATGTACTCTGCACAGTAACCTTTAATTAAAAAGTTCTTCATCATGTCCTGTTAAATTATTAGGCACACCAGCAATCCTTGCCTTGCTCCCCAGAAAAAAGTGTCAGGGACAGGTTATAGAGCTTTCTTACTGTTTTTGTATAGGATTTTACGAGAGGTTGATTATTGATTTCCCTTTTTTTAACGTTAGCTAGGTTGTTGCTGATTGAGCCAGAAACAATTATCTGCAAAGACGTACCGAGCTGAAAGTTCAATGCAACACGGAGCTATCTGTCTTTGAAAATTATGTAAGTTTAACCGACCCTACAACGAGTTACTTCCTCGGGTTTGTGTGACGTCACAAACCCTGTTAAAACCACTACCCCGGGGAAAATGCAACAAAGAGGAGAAGGCCATGTTGCGATGCTTTAGAGGAGAGGAAGGAGTTGTTTGACTTGCTGTCAAAACTAAGTGGTGTACAAAAACAATCTCCATCATTACTCATTTATTCATATATGAATTGCGATTCTGTCTTCTAACCATTATATATGGCTCACAAGTTTCAAACTCAAGGCCTAAAGCAGCGGTCTTAATCTAATATGTTCGTGCTCGGCAGCGCCGCCTGCTCTGGGCTCTCTGCATCATCTCATCTCTTTCGAGATTATCAGCTCTCAATAAAACCGGTAGCGCTTCTTATGTATAAGCACTTTTTTCACATAGCTATAACAAGGCATTATAACATAGGATGCCATGTGTGGTTGCCATGGCTCGTATAAGGCTTTAATCAGGATAAACGCGAGATATTAAAAGGCTGACCATTAGCTGTAGGTCTATTTACTAAATAAGCATGGTTTTATTACTTTCGTATCTAAAAAGTATGAGAGAACACAAAAAAACAAAACATATGGCCATTAAAATTCACTCATGAAAATCAAATTTGAAAATTCGTATTGTTTTGATGGAAAAATGTAAGTGTTTATTATAAATAATTTATCCGTGCACTAGTCATTTATTTATTTTTTAACTCAGCGTGTCGCTCGTTAAAATTTTATGGCAAAAATTTTTGGTTGTACAAAAAAACCTCCCCTCCGACCCTCAAACGAATTCATAACTCATCTTCATCTTCGGCTGGGCGGGCGGTCCCCACAAGCATTGTTGGCAAGGGCGGCGGCTTAGTGATCATGAGGGGTAAACACGGCGGGAAGAAACATAGAAGGCTGATAGCCTTCAGCTTTATAGAAATGGCATACATTGACCAGTAAAGCTGACAAGGAAGGCACCTTAAATAGAAAGGATATTAGGATATCACTACAAACATTACTCTTACGGACTACTCGCGAAACTTATTTATGAATAGTGAGCTTAACCTGATGGAGATTTGACACTCAGTCATTCAGGGCAGTATCTCCTCTCTCGCGCACGATGTTAGGCATGTTTTCTGTGCCGATCCATCCCAATCAATTCCCGAAGGAAGAAATCAAGTCCGGCTCCCTGCCTCATATTTCAGATGCGGATTTGATCGGATTAGCACGGCACAGATAGAAAAAAAAAGACAATTGCTACCTACGCGTTTCAGGCCAACTTTAAGAGTCCGATGCTTGCACAGGATCCTGGCAGGCAATCGTATTTGTGCTCATATTCTCTGGGGTCTTCAAAGCAGGCTCAAAATTGATAAAGCTAATATTGACGAGCGCGCTATTGTTTACACAATACAACCGGAGCACATTGCCAATGAGCTGGAGGGGGTGTCAGTGAAATACACGGCCAGCTCTACACCAATCTGAGCTCCATCGTCTATTTCTGATCGGGAGGGGGCTTTATAGAAGGAAATAAAAATTCATCCAAAGGTTCATAGGAGAAGGGACAGTAAGAGCAGTTGTAGAATAAAGGAATAATAATGTGAAAAATTTTTTTAAAAAAAAACGCTTTAGACTGCTACCGCCATAAACAACAATCAGGCCTAGAAAAAACCAAGCAAAAAACAAATAAAATAAACGGGTCAAACGGCAGCCCCTTTTTGTCTAATTACATTGTCCTTATTTTGACAGATTAGAAGACTACCATTTAAGATTGTGAGAAAGCAAAGCAAAAAAGATTGGTGGGGCATGCATTATTTGCTATTTACGTGGCTTGGCAACATCACATTCAATCTGACCATGAATTAATACTGCATTTATGAAATCGTCTGTGGCCATGGTCGCACCATTTCGCCCCTCTTTGTACATGACTACTAACTACTCTGAACATGCCCCCCCCCCCACGATTTTCTGGTATTCGACCAAGCACTACACAATATGAAGGTCATGGGTTCCCTTCCGAAGAATGGCATAAACAAAGTAAACAGGCATTGAAGTCTTCACTTTTGAACTGAAGTAACTGCAACTTTTGAGTTCCCGTATTCCCAAATCCAAAAAACACCACAGAAAAAAAATCTAAATGGGAATTCTTCAGCTAATTATACTGAGATTTTAGAGTATTCTATAATCCTTATCTAGAAGGCGTGACTCCTATTTGTAACCACTTGAAAACTCCTCGAAGTTTGGTCAGTGGCGTAACTGATATCATAGGAAAGAGAAAAAACTAACTGAGACTTGTCATAAGCCCTTGTTCTACCGTTGTTGTTTTCTCGTTGATCTGATGTTTCTACTGTCGCTTTGTAAGTCGTCTTTGGATAAAAGCGTCTAGCTAAATAGCATTAAATGTAAAGGTCCCTGTAAACTGTAACAACGAGACATTGTTTGCATTCCTCCACAATGCAGCCTACTGCAATTGGACTAGTTCCTATCTGCCCCGTGGATTGTAGTAATAAATAAATGCCGAAAACAGACACCACTGTGGCTTTTATAAACAAACGTACAGTGAGTATTGAAGCATTTGTGGAACTTACCAGGAAAAGTCTCACCATTTGCCATGGGTTTCCCCAACACTAAGATGCCAGGAAAGGAAACGCTTCCTGTCATAAGTCTTCTCTAATCCCTCCATCACCCTCCCTCTCTCTGAAGATGAGCAGGGCGTCTTCCTGACCACTTAAAAAACAAGCATCTGAATGCACCATAACCGTAAACAATACCTTAAATTAAAAAAAACCGCAAACAGAGTCAAGAACTGTTTAGGCTCTGACCTCTCACACCCAAGTGTATATCCTATCCTCTGTGTATTAACAACACAAATTGGAATCAACTTTCAAACTGCATTTTTTTTAGGTGAGAATGAATAAAAACATGCAAGCCAATCAAACCCTTCCTAGTTTAAATATTGGTTTTTGACGCTGCCCATTGAAATTAACAATTATTGTTGGGGTGGATGCTACGATAGCTATTTAGTTATCATTCTGGGCTGTGAACGAGTAATTTTCAAACTAAGAAAAAAGGAAACAGCTGGCCAGGCGACAAGTACAATGGATTCAGCGCCACTAAAAGACTTTATTCAAACAACAGAATGGTCACCCTGAAAGCACCTTGCAGGACTAAGAAATTACAGACCTTGTAATCATTGGACTTTCGCATTTCCTCATTTTTCTCCAAGTCCACAAAGAGTCACCTACTCTAAATATAAATCACAACCACAATGCCAGAGCACCATAACTGCAAACATTTCACACACCCCCGAATGCCCCCGACTTCATCTGCTTCTTTTAGGGATTTCATTTTGGTTATTTCTACAAACTGACACAGCCCCCGCTGCCGTTAACGTGATTATTAACAGACGGTCGATTATTTTAACTTACGACTTGAAATAAAAGTCGAAATATATCGACGTGTCTGTGACCTCTTTCAAAATACTCCCCTTCTGTTTGCCAGGGCTTCCTTTTACATGCTGATAAAAGCCGCCCCCCCCCCGCCCATTAGGAGTCACCTGGTTAAATATACACTCCTTCCAATAGGGTCCTCTACCACGCCTTCATCTTTTGATTTCCCTTCCCTTTAAAGGCAACTGCCCAGACCCCACTGGTGCAACCCGAGCCTCGTATGCAGGAGGTTCAGGTCATCTTTGCCGTATGCCGCCGGAAACCAAGACGACAGTACGACGTTCAGGCAACCTAATGTTTCATTTCGGGACTATTTTACAACAAAAAAGGCAACAACGATTTGTTGGTCTTGTGAATGTCCTCAAATACACGCTCGACCTTTTCCCAATCCCTATATCTTTATGCCTCCAAGGAGTCTGCTTGATGGGGGCACGCATGCGCCGCCACCCAGTTATAAGCTTCCTGCTACTTGCCCAATACAGCAGCCTGTTCATTGACCATCATAACAGCCCGCCGTCATCAGTCCTTCCTCGTCCAAATATGGAAAAAAAACAAACACACTGCTCCGTTCAATTTACGTCCATTCTTGTGGTATTAACGCCAGTCTACGCATCCGCTAGTGGAGGATCTGCCCCCCCCTTTCGTTTTACGTGGCTATTAGCAACACCAGTGAAGCCGGCGACCTAATACATCCATATTTTGGCACCCAAATCCCTGCCCCATATGGCTAACATTTGATGTTGTGCAAGGACGGGACTCCACCGGTGGTTTCCTTTTCGTTGTTAGCCAAAATGAATACGTTTTTGGCTCATTGTTATCTCGACATAGCTTCTTATATTTTTAATTCTGTTCTTTTATAAATACTGTTAATTAAATTTAAATCGGATTTGTCGTGGAGTGAAGTGAAACTAAAATAGCAATAGGTATGTTTACCCGTGTTTATTATAAGGTTAGTAAAGATTTCGCATCGGAATTAGGGCCGCTATATGAAGGGGGGGGCCTAATAACATGCGACTTATGATTCTATTCCCTCTCTAAAACACTATTTTTTTATACGAATAGCATTATTTTAACCATGCAGCAAAGCTTTTAAAATAATCTGTTTTATACCTTATATATATTATTATCTTTTATATATATCTCTTATATCTATCTATGTAGATCTATCTCTCTCTAGATATCTATTTTTTTTTTTTTTTTTTTTTTTTTTTTTTTTTTTACTTTTCAATTAACAATTTACCTTCTTGTAATAATCGGTCAACAATTTATTTCGGGTCGCTTAATGTGGGTACCCGGTTTCACTGAGCATACCTAGCTTTGCATTCATTTATGCTTTACTTTGGACAGCTTCTCCTTCACATTATTACTATTGTAATCTTCTTGATACAGTTTCCCCGAAGCAAATCAACGGCAGCGGCATAAATACCCCGTGTTCTTCCTGGATGTCGCTACATCCTGGTTCAAATGCGCCACCCCCCCCACTCCACCGGCCAGTCCTCTTTATCGCCCACAGCTCAAATGCAATACCCGTCTAGTTTGGATCATCCCTTCCAACCCTGGCACCATCATTCTAATTGTTTTCTGGTTGTGGTGATTTTTTTTCCCCCGAAGAGGTTGCCGTGATATCCATGGATACATGTTGTTTTGGCCACACCGTTCTGGTGGTATACAAACCCAGTATAGAATCGACCCAGAAGCACAGTGCCGGTGGTGTCCTACGAAGGCCCAGTCACCGCATGAAGGGGGGGATGTTACTAACATGGGACTTGGCCGTTCTCCCATTATACTGATGATCCCCCACTGTAATGTACCCATTGGTAGTCCCAATGTACCTCAACATCCTCGTTTCAGCGGAATAGAAAGGAATTACACTCACAGCCCAAAAACATGGTCTTGTCCTGAACCAGTTTTATTACCACGGCACTTTGTAAGGCTTGAGATAGATATTCTCACTCTATTATTATTAATTTTTTTTTATGTTGGCACTAGCCAGCAAAACAATTGCAAAAGAGTTGGGAAGGGATTCATTTCCCTCCTGAATTGGTTCAATTTATCTGTTTACCTGATTTTAAAACTGATTCAAACATTTGTGTTTTCGCTTATTCCCAAATGTACCCCATGTGTAAAACCGTGGTCCCCTACTGCTGTTTATTATATGGCTTAGTTGCATTGGTTGCCTCTATAAGATTATGCTTAAATTCTTTTCCCTTTGTGTTCAATTTTGTGAAAAATTCTATTTTTCACTCGATTTTGTCTTACGCATGTGTTTAACTCTTAGAAATAAGGTTTGTCCATCGCTAAAAGGACTAAACAAATCAATACAAAAAACGTTCATTTTTAAGCCCTTCTCTCGTTGCAAAATAAACATTTGCGATGAAAATATCTGTTTTTAAAAAAAGGAAAATGGTAGTACTAAAATTTTTTTTTTTTAACGGTACAATTTTGTCAGTGATTACAAACAACAAGCTACCAATAATACCACAAAGCTACAGAAACAGGCTGGAATGAAATCAGCTCGTACCTACAACCTCCTCTGTGTCGCACACACTATGTGTGCGTGCAGTTCATGAAGTTTTACTGATTGCAGATTCTCCACCTTCTGGTGGAACTTTTTTAAGCATGTTGTCAACATAAGCTAGACTGCTTCTATATGTGGTCCGCCTTCCTGCAGGTTGCCAGTCTGCTTCTTTGAGCTCCAGCTCTTTGCGTGATCGCTTGTTTTTATTCTGGTCCGTTGATTCTAATCCCGTTTGTTGGCATTGTGTATGAGAGGTCACGATTTTGGCCACGACCACGACGTTCTGAAACCATCTGACCCGAGTGCATCTCTCGAGGCGGCCGGAGCGAGAACGAGAGAGATAGCAGAAATGTTTACAATTTACTCCGAGGCATTCAGAGACATGGACATGCATCCGTAAATGAAGAATCATTTCAACGATGCAACCGCCATGGCAAGCTCTCAGAATCCAGTGGTCTGCATTGTCAGAGTAATATCTTTCTATGTGCCTCCAGAATGATGGAAATTCTCACTTTAACACTGGCAAGGTAAGAGTGTATGATCCGGGTTCCCCCCGGTGTTATGCACCGGAATAAACCACCAGCTCAATCAGCTTGAGGCGTGTCCCAAGCAGATCTACACAGAACAATTGCAAGCCCTTCAGCTCAGCTACAAGGGTCTGGGCTCAAACATTTAATCCAGTGTACCTCTATGAACAAAAGAAAAAAGAAAAATGCAACCTGAACACCCCGAATTGGTATTATTTGAAAGCAAGTTTATACCAATTTTTAAGGAAAGTGTCATTTAATGCTCAAAAAAATAACTAAAAAAATAAACATATATAATTATACTATAAAACATAAACCTGTAAACTAATCACTAATAATAAATAGCGTAGGAAACATTTGGCGGCAACAGTGCGGGGAAGTGGACTCATGCAAGGTCTGCGGACAAGTCTTACTTTAAGGTGACAAGCACAGTTGTGCCCATGGCCCATGTGTTTGCCCAAAAGGCTTTGCCATTGGCCCAACAAACAATAGTATATATTATATATATATATATATATTATTATATAGATATATATCATACTATATAATATATATATATAGATATATATTTATATATTTTTTTTTTATTAGACTTACTGATTCTGACAACGCCATGACGGTTTTCAAGGGTCCTCAGTAACAAGAATTTTTGTGTTTAATTTTATTACTTTTTCCATGAATGCCACTACCATGACTTGATTTGGGCAAAGTTATTTTTGTATTAACAAGTGTGAGAATTATCTGCCTTGGCTTGGTCAGTTGGATGGGATCGCAGGCGAGTAACCGGTTTCACGATATAACCGGGCTTTTAAAAATGGCACGCGTTAATTAATTGTCATAGGCGACGGAAAACACGGTTTCTGTTGCATGGAACGAGAAACCAAACTTTGACACGGAGACATGGAGGCTACTACACACACTAGAAGTAACTATGACTAGATGGGCACCCAAACAGCGATCCTTTATTTCCACCGAGAAATTACTGAATCAACAGCTGTGGGACTATTTGTGGGGTCCACCAAGAATGACATTTTAATATTGCAGTGATGAAAACTGTTTTTTGCTGCTTAGAGTGAATACACAGCTTAAACTTTTAACCATGCACGTGAAGGCCAAGACTGACGCGAAGCTACGGCTGTTGTCAGCCTTCTGCCCGCTTCAGACAGACAGAGAGTGCAAATAGTGCGGTCTAAGAGCAGATTTATTGAATTAATTAGTTATAAATTAGCTACTTGACTTAATTTATTTGATCAGGAGAGAGAGGAGAGCGAAAGAGAGAGAAGGTGTGGTGTGTGTGGTGAACCGCAA
Organism: Cyprinus carpio; assembly: GCF_018340385.1. Lineage (NCBI taxonomy): Eukaryota > Metazoa > Chordata > Actinopteri > Cypriniformes > Cyprinidae > Cyprinus > Cyprinus carpio. The sequence goes on from NC_056602.1 coordinate 14,363,910, forward strand.
TCAGATAGTCTCTATACAACGTGTGTTTAGTAACCTTAAACGGTGATGCACCCCTCGCTGGATGACTATAATGTATCAGTTCATAAGCTAAAGCTATCTCTTATTACATACAAATTCATGGTGCAGGGTTCACAAGTGTTTGTGTCCCTCCAGAATGTTTGGATGTGTGGCTCAGCGCGATCTCCGATCTCACAAACCAAAATAATAGAATGATTTTAGCCCACATGTAAATCATATGAATTATTATAAAAATTATTAAAATTAATATGTATGGAAGACAGTTGATTACAATAATAGTTCAGCTTATTCCCCTCCTTATAAATATTTTCCCCTGTGGGATAAATAAAGTTAAAAGTCTTATATTTATAATACTTCATTAACATTGTTATTTATTATCCTTTTACCAGTATTATTCAAATCAAACAGATTTTTTTTTTCACCATGTTTCCAGTTCTCTGCCTCAGGTCCAAAAGAAATTTAAAGAATGTACAAACAAAAAACACTAAATACTTTTGTAATCTATTTTCATTAGTTATTTTCAAAAGGGAAATACTGACATGGATGTTTAAAGTCTCTTTTTAATTCCAGTTGGAGAGATGGACTTTTGTTTGTCTTTATTATTATTATTCAGTGCTGTATTATTGGTAAACCGTCTTATTTCTGTTTCAAAAGGCAGCAATAAATAACACTTTAATATCTGAAGAGTTTGCATTTGACTTTATAAATGAATAATTTTGTGAAATGAATAAATGCTTAATAACCGTCATAATCGTAAAACCGTGATTATTTCTCAAACAATAACCGTACCAACAAAATCTGTAATTGTTGCATCCCTAGTCAGTTGTGGCTTAAAAGACAACTATTTAGAAAATAGTCAATCTCACTGTACTGACACTATTGGATGATAACTCACAAACTTGAACTGAACAGAGCTTGATAATGAACCCAATGTCTTCTGTAGACCTGCATTTGAAGTTCATAATTAATCACTTTACACTCTAAAAAACGCTGGGTTGTTTTTTCAACCCAAATGCTGGGTTGAGACCGCTGGGTAGGATGTTGGGTTGTTTTAACCCAATTTTGGGTTGAAAATTGGTCTTGATCATAACCCAGCGGCGCTGGGTTGTGAACGCGGACGTGAAAGAGAGCACGCATGTCACATTAACATCAGACGATGCCAGTGCTAGAAGCCACCATTTTCTCAGCTTGAAAGAAGCGAGAAGTGAGTGAAAGACATTATGGTAAGTAAAGATTCAAAATGTAAAGTTATCATTCATTGTTTATGCCCGGGAGTATTTTGAGGTTTTATGAAGGGCGGAAATAAAAGAAAATACGCGGATGCGTTTTTCACCTCAGAAACGGAAGAGATACTTTTAATATAACGTCCGTGAGTGTCTTATGTCATATTTACATAAGATTTTACAACATCTGCACTTTTTCTCATGCTAATTTGTTATCCTTATTTTTCGCTGTTAAACTGAATGTACGTTAGTTTCCTAAAGGAAATGGCGTTATGTAATAAAGACTAGCATAATTATTTTGAGGCTGTTGAAGTGTTAATTGTTAAAAGTAATGTTTTGCATGTAATATTTCAGACTTGTTGAGCTTGTGTCTTCATTGTGCCCGCACCGGGAGTTAACTAACGCTATACAGAAGTCTGCTTGTGTGAGGAGGAGGCGGTTTTCTCAGCTTCTTCAGAAGAGAGGGAAAGACTATTTTAAGGCAAGTAACGTAAACTTAATAATTACATCATGTTATCATTTTTTTAAAAGAATGTTTGTTTTTGTAGATGTTGAAAGCCAGAGACAAGATAACTTAAACTAACTTTGGAGTTAAGGACACAGAAGCCTGCTTGTGTGAGGAGGCGGCGATGTTCTCAGCTTCTTTGGAAGAGAGGGAAAGACACTTTAAGGCAAGTGAACTTCATAATTCCATGTTATCAATTATTTTTAATAATGTTTGTTTTTGTAGATATTGAAAGCCAGAGACATAGGAGAGCATCATTCTTTTGAGATTTATGTAAGTTATTTTTAGTCATTTTGATGCAACAACAGTGTGATTACGTGCTCATATTTCATTAAAACCATTGATGTCTGTGTTTTTCATTGCAGAACTCAAACCCAACTTTGGAGTTGTCTGATTTGGAGAGTCATCATTCTTGGTCTTCCTTTCTTAAAGGAATAGTTCACACAAAAAACTATTTACTTTTTGCCCCTCATGTCATTCCAAAACCTATAATGACTTTTGTCGTCTTTACAACACAAAGACTATACTTTAATTTTCTCATTTAATGTTTTGTTAATCCATCGAGTCTAGATAATCTGTATTTTCAAGACCTCATAAATACAGATGTTACTGTAGAAGTAATCCATTCCAATATTTCATCTGACTAAAATCTGACACCATCGCACTATGGAATAAAAAGAACCATTTGTTGTTCAAAAGAAAATTGGTCTCCCAGACTAGCAATGGAGGACAACAATTAAGAGAATATTGAAAATTTGGTGTATCCAAAAAAATTATAGCAGAGGTTGTATGGGTCATGGCACACCATGGGGGGAGAGTAAATTAGGACCATTTTTATATTTGTTTAGGTGAAACTAACAACTGAAGACGCAGCCCTCCAAGTACATGAAACTTTTTGCGTGTTAGGGTGAATCATGTCAGGATGCTTGTTTTAATGTTTTTAGTAAAGTAGTAGCTTTCTGAAAGGAATGACCGCACATCCATATTTATTGCAAAAATAGTACACTGCACTCACACTAGTGTGTGCATTGTACAGCCTTTAGAGCGCCTGTGGGTAGACAGAGCCATTAAACCACACCACACAAAGTGCTTCGAAATTATTAAAACAAGACTATTTACTTTCCTTAATGATTTGTGAATACATTCTCTATTGAAAATGGATTAGAGTTTAAGTTAAATGTTTAGTAAATGCGGTTGAATGCTGGTCAAAGAACTAGAACAAGTCTTTTCGCAACATTAAACTGATGCCAAACAGTGGATTTAAGGATGGCTGCCTGGATGGATGAAAGTTTTTTTTTTGGTTTTTTGGTGATTTTAGACGATGCCGTCACATGCTGTGCTGATGGGGGCTTCTTCATGGACTACAATCAATTATGCTAAAGAGATCATGCAAATTGACAGTGATGCGAGGCATTCTGTATTTCATGGACTATCTGAACACAAACTCTGTAAAGTGTATAATTGCTAAAAACCAAAACTGTTTATTGATTGAGTCTGGAGTATGTCTAGTAGAACGGAGTTTTACACTCCTGTCATTCATTACCCATGCTAACATTCTTTCACACGCCACTTGCGGTCGTTAAATGTTATCAGTGTTAATGGTGTGTGGTTGATTCGTCGTACGTATGCCAGAATCGTTTTGTACAAGAATGTAACTAATTGTAAAATCTATTGTATAATAGTGTTTTTGTATATTTTATACAATATTATAACATTTCACCAAAAAAAAGTCAAAATGTGACCTTAAAAGTTGTGATTCAACCAAATATGCCATCGCTGATTTTATTAAACTCGGCTAGCACGGTTATTCCATACTTTTCTGCTCTTTCTTCTTACATGCATTGTTCACTTTTGACTGTTTTCCTCTCGTTTTTACTAAATAACTTAACTTTTCGTTAGTTATTATTTGGTGTAAAAAGTGATTTCCTTAAAAATGAACACGCATTTGTAGGTTCTAAAGCCTAAACCTTGATTTTGGGTTCACTTCTTAAAAGCCTAGAATTTGTAGTAATTTGAAACCATAAAAAGCAAGAACCAGGCATGGGGTTAAACATAATAAACCAAATGTTGGGTTAAAAATAACCCACAGCGCGGGTTTAGTTCCTTTCGGACCCAGCGCCTGGGTTGCACAAAATAAACCGAACATTGGGTTGTTTTAAGCCCAGCCAGGTTTTGATTTTAGAGGTTGCAGCCAGACTGACGCAGTAACACGATATTAACTGACACTGCCTCAACATCTGCATCAGACACTAGAGCAAAAAGATAACGTCACTATCTGTCTTCTCGAACAGACACTGTTGCTTTACCGTTGATTTCTGAACCTTTTGTTCCAGTGTTTCAGAGTTTGTGAATAGTTAAATACTGGTTATTGTCCTCGAGTTTGAATTACTGTGAAAGCTGCTTTGAAACAATTCCTGTATTGTATATCAAAGCACGTAATCTAACATAAATGAAATGTGAATTGACTTGACTTTGTGTTGATGAATGAAAATAATGCCAAGCATCAGGCATCAGAAATGAACATAATGTCAAAAAAAACCCAAGTTGTCAAATAATGTCAAGCAATGCTGCTACAATAAATTTTATGAACAAATAAAAATGCTGTGTGAACAGTTCACCCAAAAATGAAAATCGTGTCATTATTTACTCACCATCATGTTGTTCCAAACCTGTAGGAAATTCGGTACCACCTGTAGTCAAATTCGGGTAACACTTTATTTACGGTGAGTCCTGTTTGACTAATAACACTATAACATTGTACTTACTATTATAATAACAATAAATTATGGGATAATATACATGCAAGTAACCCTAATCCTAACCCTAAGCAAATAGTAAGGTACATTTAGTTAATTAATATTACTCCGTACTTGAATGTATAATTACACATGAAGAAGATATTTGAAGACTGAGTTTAAGCAAATAGTTGGTTGGTACCCATTGACTTCCATATTATCTTGTCAATACTACAAAAGCCACTGGCCACCAGCAACTGTTTACATAACAACATTATTCATAAATCTTCTTTTATGTTACAGCAGAAGAAAGAAAAAACTCATCAATGTGAGGGTGATAAATGATGATACAATTTTTCATTTTTGTTTGTGAACTACCCCTTTAAGACATCTGCACCAATTCACCATTATAAGACAATTCTGGACAAGTTTGTCCCATCATCCATCCAACAACCTCTTGGATGATGCAAGTGTTCGCTTTTGTAAGGTTAAAGGATTCATCAAAACAAGTTCAACTGAGAATCATTTTCCACCTTAGGTCAGTTCAGTGCACAGCCTTCTCACTACAGCATGGTTCTCAAAGTTCACACAAACATGCCTGTGTGGTGAATGAGGAGACCCCTCCTAAGAAAGATTTATAGACATACAGCAAACACGGGGTTTGGCATTCAGAGCGCGTGTTATCAGCAGGGTGGGGTCAACACACAGATCACTGACTGAGGAGTCCAAATCACAAAGTCTCACTAGATGTGGCCACACAGAGCACAAAAAAAACTCAAGTGGTGTGATTAAAAACTAAAGGCTTCCTGAAAAAAAGAGAAGAATCAACATCTAGAAGGTCACCGCAAGTTTTAAAATGCAACAGTCCATAAATAGTAAAGCTATAGCCTATATCCAGAAGAAATCATATCAGTTTTACCAACTAATGTAGAAGTGTATCTTTACGGATTATGATTATAATAAAAGAGTTTCGTTTTCGATTTGTTTTATTTTATTAAGTAATCATTTAAATCTTTCTATAGATATATTTATCATGTCTGTGAGGCATGTATTTGCTGAGTTTCAATAAATTAACTAACTCCAAATAAAAACAAGATGGCAGAAATCGCATCATGTTTGTTTTATTTATTTTATAAAAGCATAACGTTTTGTTGATATTGTGAGTGCACTCAAATAAAAGTATGTCCTGCAAACATACTTTTATTTTATGTCCTCCATGTCCTGCAAAGCGTCTCCGCACAAACTACTGGATATGGCGCACATTTATCTAGGTTTAACGTTTAAACATTGTTATATGCTTGAACGGTTTTATATATATATATATATATATATATATATCTATATATATATATAAAGGCAAGTCATGATGATTTGATATATATATAATATATATATATATATATATATATATATATATATATATATATATATATAGTATATATATATATATTATATAAAATTTTAGGCAAGTCGTGATGATTTGATAAGGCTAAATTGATCAAACATAGGCTCACTGTCTGCCGCTGGCTGCTTGGTCGTTACTTAAAAATAATTAAAACTTATATTTAACAAACAAAAAAATGCTCCAAATATTTTTCTAAATTAACGTAATAAAAAAATTTAGAATATTTTATAATCTAACAGTAGTATAAGCTGTTTAAGGAGAAAAAAAAAAAAAGACGGGCTCGGGCCGGTAATTCTGATGAGCTGTCGGACACGGGCCAGGCTAAGGCCTGAGAGTCTTGGGCCAGGGCCAGGGCCGGGCTAGGGCCTAAATTTGAGGCCCGTGCAGGGCTCTAAACCCAAGTAATCCATACATACAAACAAAACAAAACAAATTCAGAAATTAAGTTATGTGCAATAAAATGGAATGACACAGGGAAAAAGTATTAAACACATGAAAAAAGGGAGGTTCAAAAAGGCATGGAAAGCTAAGACACCAGTGGAAATCTATCAGTAATTAGAAAGCAATCCTGCCCCTAGTCAGTGGAAATTAATATACGCTGGTTCAGTCCCAACACCTACAGTACCAGGATGATGAAGATGAAACAAGGGTGGACATCTCAGCAAGACAATGATCCCAAACACAGCCAAGGAAACTCTCAACTGGTTTCAGAAAAAGAAAACAAAGCTGCTGAATGGCCCAGCCAATCACCTGACTTGAATCCAATAGAAAATAAGAACTAAAGATCAGAGTTCATAGAAGAGGCCCACAGAACCTTCAAGACTATGTGGAAGATTGGGCCAAAATCCCACCTGAGCAATGCATGCAACTAGTTTCTCCATACAGGAGGTGTCTTGAAGTTGTCGTGAAGTTACCAAAAAAGGCTTTTGTACAAAGTATTAAATACATTTCATTAGTTCAATACTTTTTCCCTGTGTCATTCCATTTTATTATACATAATTTCTATTTGTATTGCTTTCTTTGTATGTATGGATTGCTTTGGTTGTTACTGACATATGTTGAAAATTTCATGTCAACAGCACCTTTAGAAATATATTTACCAAGAAAAATGGTGACGTGTTCAATACTTATTTTACCCGCTGTATGCTGTGTGCTATATGGTATGTGAAAATTGGGTAAAAATATAAACATTAAATTTTAAAATGTACCATAGTAAAGAAAAACAAAAGCACAGACTAAACACACACATTCACTATTAATATAGCAATTAGGTTACATTTATAATCCATTACAGCAATTCCTTTAGAGTAAGTACTCCTCTCATAAAAATAGAACTATTTGTTACATTTTTAAACCCACATTTAAACGCAAAAAAAAAAAAAATAAATAAATAAATTTAATGCAACAAAACATGTATTTTAATCAGAATAACTGTGCTCCCTTTCTACTGTGGGAAGCCCGTGAAGTTTAATGAAGACTTGCCTGCTGTCAGGACAAGCCTTTATGCAAAATGGAAAAAAACACAGTTGTAGATTTTTTTTTAATAATTGTTCTCAGATCAATAAAATATTTTCATGAGAGTCAACTGAAAAGTAAGTTCTAATAGAGACCAAGGCATAATAACAAATGTTAAATCTATGCAATTTCACAAGCACAGCGCCTCATGACAGCCATTATGATATTCAGTATATGGAAACATTTGCACAGAATTAAATCATCTGATTCTAGGTTATTTTGCATGCATACACTATTTTATTTTAGGCTTCTATGTAAAATATGAAACAGAATATCACTGACTATTTGCACCCAAACTATTTGCACCCAAATACTGGAGCTGTTAAAAAAAAGTGAGATTCCTTGTGAATTGTGACTGTTTGGATCAAAACAGAATCAATTTTTGAGAAAAAAAAAGAAGGGTAAATATAAAATGTGTGTGTAATAAAAAGACTATGTACCACACACAATATTGAAATGGTTCTTACCAAGAAAGGGATGATTCCAGCTGTGCATACAGACCCCAACACTGTTTTCTCTTAATAGCACAAAACCCTCAAGCTATCTTAGAGATCCAGAACTCCCCGAAAATATACATTCCCTAACCATATGTAAAACTATAAAGCAGCACAAAGCTCTTCTAACAAGGGGAGCCTGTTAAAGTGTGGAAATCAGTCCAGCGTTTAAACTAGTTTTGGCAGGGAAGAGTTCCATTCAAGGTAAGCCTGACATCGGATAAGCCTTTGTTAATCTATTGCTGAATGACGGCGACTCAGACTGAGGTCATGGTGGTCTGAAAATAACGAGGGTCAAAGACATCAAGCATACTGCAATTCCAGCTGCCTTCCTCAAATTCAACCAATCAGAATCATGCATCAAATTATTACTAATTTAAATCAGTTCACATGCTAGAAAAAAGCAAGAGACACCAACAATCACTCCAGTCAGGGATCTTTACATTGGATGCTGTCACATTATCAAAATTTAGATTTCAAAGGCAAAAATGTTCATGAAGCTACACAGAAGTCACTTTAAACCAAACAGCATACTGTTGCTCAACATTGCGAATTTGTGTGACTAGGGTATTAAGGACTGGGTATTAAGTTTCAGGTCAAATTTTAACTTGCAGATTCTCAAAAAACTGTCACAAATGTGACCATTTTGGTCAGTCTATAGCCCTGGCACTATAGCATCATGCTACATAAGACAATTTATAAGATTTATACTAGGGACTAGGTGTGTGCGATATGATGATTTTTGATCGTGGATGATAAAAATGTCTCCACGATTTGCTTTTGAAGAAATATCATAGTATTGTGCCACAGCGCACTTTCTATCAGTTGCAATTCTGACACCTCAGTCTCAATGCTGTACAATACCACATACATTCACATCAGTGTTAACTCAGCGGTAGAGTTACTCTCACAGCACAAAACAACAATTTCAAATCACAAAAAAACATTCATTCCATGCACCTCTAAAACCTTAAAAAACGCGCTGGTCTGACATGCGCTTTTTCTGAGTGCTGTGTACACCTAAACTAAACCTTTTCAATAAAAGGCCTGTCAAACAGCACCTGATTACTTAACTATCTTTTGTGCTAATACTGTCAAAGCACACAAGGTTTACTGTATATAGACCAACCCTCTACGGACACCTTGGCAAATGAATCGCCATTGGCTAGTAAATTTTTTAGTTTACTCGCCAGACTGATATACCATATAGGCGTGTGTGTGTGTTTATATATATATATATATATATATATATAAATATATATATATATATATATATATATATATATTTGTAAAATGGCACATCAGTCAGTCAAACAGTGTATATGATAATCAAGTATTATTTAATAATATAACTTTAGTAATTAGAACTAAACCATGTATGAATGCATATTAGTGCATTTAAATTTACATTTAAAATACTTCTGTTAACCTCATGCTCCTTGGATTAGATCCGCCTGCACAACCACTGTTTTAGACAACTCTGACAGACACAACATTAATGCTCACTAGTTTGTGGAATCCTTTGGACACAGTGTATCAGTGATCGATTGTTTAGAGATTTTAGAGAAACTAGTGTAAGTGTGTGCCCAAATGTTTCCTGTCTACAAGCATCATTGCACTATTGTGTATATGACAGATCATCTAGCACTTCTAAGAATTCATGTGGAAATGGTTATCAGAAATGTTTGGCAGAATCATAGAATCTTCAACTTACTTTATAGTACTTGCACTGTGTCCACTTAAGAGAACAATGTGTTGATGGTTTATCATGCTTGTCACAACTTAACTTATGCATTTTAAAACTGATTTTTATCCCAGTGTTACATTAATAGAGTACAATGGCATTTTCATAAATGTGTTTTTGATTGTCTCTTTGTTATCAGTACTATGACAGTCAAATGAAGTACGGAAACCAAATGTTGAACTAAAGGTAAGGTTTAATGGTAGAGACTCACATGACTAACAACTTACTCAAATTATGTGTGCAAATCAATGGTAGACAAAAACATCATATAATCAAATGTAAGTAAATAATATAATTTTTTTTACTTTAAACAAGATAGTATTATTGAAGTACGAGGTCAGGTAGTATGGATCAGTGTTGTTAATCTTTGCTGAGATTATCTCGGTATCGTATCTACTTGGTTTGCTTCTGTTTCTCTAGTATGACGATTTAGTTGGTCTTTACTGTACCGCTCTGTATACTTTCAGTTCACTGCAATCAAAACCAACAAAAGAGCAATAATATGCAAGTGATATATTTGTATATTATTATAGTTATATTATAATTACACAAAGAAATGTACATCATTTTGTCCAAGCAATAAGGACACATTTAATTCATAATTTGACTTAAATATAATTTTGTAAAAAAAAAAAATTGTGAAATCAAAATCGTGAATCGAATCGTGAGTTGAGTGAATCGTTACATCCCTAGTCACACATAATAAATGCACGTGACTGACAAAGACCGATAAAACAACAAAAATACAAAGAGAAAAATCTCTCACTACTCTTGACTGGAAAAACTTTAATATAGTTGCTTTCGGAATCAGTCTATATAGTGTTTAATTTTTATATTTGTTCATCCAATTTCTTGAATGCTCCTGCAAATTATATTATTTACTTACATTTGATTATATGATGTTTTTGTCTACCATTGATTTATTGTACCTGAAAATAAAGCACTGTTTGTTTTATTTGTATGTTTTGTGTAGTTGTAATGTGTATCTTTGTTTTTATTTTTTAATAAAGATATAATAAAATATATATATATATATATATATTTTTATTTTTTTTTTTTTTTACCTTGAATGGATTTGTCTTTATAATAGGGAAATTAGTTCGGCTGTAATGCTCAAACAACTTGCAAAATAGTAAAACCAACATGACAAAGAATCATGATAATATCGTGAATCGTGATATTTAAAATGCACTGAGTGTTCGGCAACCAAAATTGTTTAAATACGTTTTGAATAAGCAAAAAGACTGAATAAATTATACCGAACAATGACATGATGTGATCAAATAGAGGCACGCACTCATGCTGCAAACATGTTGGCAGTGTGAAAGTATCAAAACTGTCTGAGAAAGACGCAAATATCATTACAAGCACCGACAGTGAGAGATGTTTTGCATAAACTGCACATATTTAAACAGCGCTGCATGAGCTTGCGGCACTATTTGCTAGCCAGAGTTCAAAGTCCAAAGGGCGAGGAAAACCTGCACTGAAAATGTTACTCGTCAGTTGCTCAGTAACATTTTTATGATTTTTTTTAAAGGCATGTGACAATGGGGTACGTATGACAAACATCATTTATAAATCTGCTGTTGTCAACAAAAAGAAGCACTGAGGACTTCCTGTGGGTTTCCGCCAAAATAAAAACAGAGAAAAAGCAAGAACTCTATCAACATTCATAGTAGGGTTGTTCGCAAAAATCATAATCACGATTATTTTGGTCAATATTGTTATCACGATTATTTAACACAATTATGAGGGGGCCATATGACCAAAAATGTATATGAGTGATTTATTTAAAGATAGTGATACATTATCAAGTATATACTTCTTGTAAATAAGGTTGCTATGACATCTTCATTGTAGAGACCAGCGGAATGTCAAACAAACAAATAAAAAGTCCTCCAAATTATTGAAAATAATTAAAGGGTTACTCCACCCCAAAATGAAAATTTTGTCATTAATCACTAAACCCCATGTCGTTCCAAAACCGTAAAAGCTTTGTTCGTCTTCGGAACACAATTTAAGATTGTGAGGCTTGTGACTATCCCATAGACTGCCAAATAAATAACAGTGTCAAGGTCCAGGAAAGTATGAAAAGCATCGTCAGAATAGTCCACCTGCCATCAGTGATTCAACTGTAACGTTGTGAAGCGATGAGAATACTTTTTGTACACGAAGAAAACAAAAATAATGACTTTATTCAACAATTCATCTCCTCTGTGTCTCTCCAAATCAGCGTAGCGCCATTTTGGCAAATCTGAGCAGTACGCAGATGGCGTACGCTCCTCTGTGCCAGCAGCGCTGCGCCAATGCGATGTTTGTTTTCAAATCAAAGCGTAAATACACATAAAAAATGTATCCTTGTGGCGCGGCTGATACAGAAGAGTGTAAGCCGCCTGCGTACTATATACCTAGGGCAGCTTTTGTTAGTTAGGCTGTTTTCTGAGAAAATTGCAATTTTCTGACCTCAGGTGCATTTAAACCTGTTGTATTAAGACACTTTAAAATACCATACAACCTGCTCTTTAAGAATTTCAAATGAAAAATACAGTTGTGGAGCTTTTTAGTGGCGTGATGGATCATGCATATACAAATAATAACTCGTATACAAATCAATTGTTACTCTTAAGCTTAACAATAGGGTTCCCTGTATAGCTTAATTTAGAAAAAATTTAGAAAAAATAAATAAGTGTACATTACCAGTTACAAACAGTAAGATTTTTAATGTTTTTTTTTATTTTTATTAAATAATTCTCTTCTGCTCACCACACCTGCATTTATTTGTTCCAAAATACAGCAAAAGCAGTAATATTGTAAAATATTTTTACAATAATAAATGTTTTTGAGCAGCAAATAAGAATAATTTCTGAAGGTTTGTGTGATGCTAAGAGTTCAACTTTGAAGTCACAGGAATAAATTACATTTTAAAATATATTCAAATAGAAAGCAGTTATTTAAAATAGTAAAATAGTTTTGCTGTATTTTGGATCAAACAAATGCAGGCTTGGTGAGCAGAAGAGTATTAAAAAAAAAAAAAAAAACATTAAAAATCTTACTGTACAAAAACTTTTGACTGGTACTGTACTTCATCGTAAGCTTGTTAATTATTCCTGAATAATTCTCACTCCTGGCTGAACTCAGAAGCTGACAGCCCTGTTTGAAGTAAGTTTTAGGTTCCCTGAACAACATTTACAAAACTCACTGTGGCCTACAAGTTAATGTTAGATCTTTTGCTTCAACCACTGGTTAATGAGGTGATAGAATTAAGAGAAATAAGTTTCCATATACTAAAATTTGAAGTTACAGTATAAATATATAGCTAATGTGGGGTAATGTAAAGTAATCAGCAATCATAGGATTTATTCATGCTTTTTTATGCCAGGTTGGAGTTATACTGATTTTCTGTCATGGTCTATTGACCCCCTGAATTAGCCTTATGCACCCCCTGGCCACCCATGTATAAAACTCTAGCTCTGCCACTGCTTAAGGGTCACAAGGAGGGAATGGAAGATGTAAACTGGTTTTAAGAGCCAAGAACCTAGTGTGGCTGGAGAACAACCTCACTTTCCTCCTCAGCTTTCTGATATATAGCAGTGAGAGACAGGGAAACTTCAGTGTGCCGTCTGTGGAGAGTCCTGTAAACGCTTTGGCTGGCTGAACACGGAAAGTAATGCAGCTAACAGAAAAGCCAGGAACTGATGCTGAAGTAAGACAATGCCAAGAACATGAGTCAGTGACAGGGTGGGGGGTTTGAACATATACAACTGTGCATAGGAAGAAAGGAAGAAATTAAGAACAAAATACATTGGCCAAGACTCTTGGTTGGGTTTTTCTCCCATAATAAATGCCCCACCCTGTGAGAAGGATATGGCTGCGGAACAAATCCACTCACAGGGAACACAGTGGCCACATTGCATAATAAACTAACTCCCACACAGTAGACGACATAGCTTGTGACACACTGAGGTTAGAAAGAGCTTCTGTTCATTTAGCCTATACCTGTACAAGATATGACGATGACCAAAGCAAACTGCAAAACTTCAAAAACATATCTATACACTTCACTGCAGTTTCCAGCTGAAATTAACACTGGAGGCACTAAAACACCTTTTCAGACGTCTGTGATTACAGGGCCAGATTATAGATTAATAAAGCATTTTTAGTGTGGTTTCTTATGCAACGTTATGACCTCAAAACACTTCTACAGTTGTGAATGATTAGTAAGCGCATACATTTAAATTTGTGTACAAAGCTGTTTTATAAGCCACAGACAAAATATATGATCTGCTTTGTAAAAAAAAAAAAAAAAAAAAAAAAAAAAAAAAAAAAGAGGTGTTAAGATATAAGGTTACTGGACATCCAGCCTGTTATTTATAGGCTAATTACCAATCCAAAAACAATGTAAAAACAGTTTTTCTGTAATCAAATTCTATAACAAGTCCGATCTACCATGACACATAAGGAGATATGTGACACAGGCATTACAAAACCATACAAATAAAGTATTTCTTTATGATATAAGTCAAGGGTATTCCATTAAAGTTCCAAATAGGCACAGCCTTTATATTTATATACTTTATATTTTCTTCTAATTAGAGGTCTGAAAAAAAAAAAATAAATAAATACAACAACAAAAAACATTTTTGTATTGTATTTTTACATTTAGATACATGCGAGGCCACATGACAGAAAAAAAAAACTGTTTCTGTTCAGGGTTTTCCTCCTGAAATCTATACTATTTTAACATTATAGCTACAATCAAAACGTTCTCATCTTGAGAAGTAAAGAAAAATAACTAGCAGTTTCAAAGTTTAAGTTCTATCCTATCCACCGAACAACAATTTTCCCAATTATAATTACATGATTCTTTTGAAATGTTCTTAGCCGTCAGATTAATAATGCTAAATGTAGATCAGAAACGTCTCGTCACATCTGGTTTGAACAGTCAGAGTCATGTGTTAAATCGATAGTAAGAAAAATAACTATATTTGCCAAATTTTTTTTTTTTTCTGCTGTGTTTTAGTGAAAATAATCCTAAATTTTGCTGCTCACCGTGTTTACCACATCATCTGCAGCTCTTAAACTTGGCACCGGCCAAGTCTATGAAAGTCTATGAAAATGCGACTTGAGTCCGAGTCGCTAACTCGAGTGCCCATCTCTGTGAAGAGCTTATTTAATGTAGTAAACTTGCTCAGTAGCTCACCTGGTACAGCACTGCATGAAACAGTCACGACACTCAACAACAGAGTGCAAATTCTTGCAGAAGCAAGTTGAAATTTTATTTTTAATTGCCAATTTGAAATACCTTTTTATTACGTTTGCTTTTGTTCAAACTATTGTTTAGGCTTAGGGTAGGGTTTAGCGTATATTATTTTCAACCTTTTAACTGCACAATTTAAATAAGAGGAATCTCTGAAACTGGTGTTCCTCAGTGCGGTCAGAGTTGCTTCAATAAAACGCACTACTGGACAATAGTGACGCGAACAGAGAGAGGCTGCGTTTATGGCATCAACATGCGATCACCACGATCATCAGTCAATCAGAACACAGCACTTTACACATGGCAACATCAGCTGACTTCTCTGGATATCCGATCGGATCTGTCTTTCCTGTGCAATATTTAAATAAGTCTGCAGAGAACTGCCTCGTGCAAAGTCAACATAAACTGGTGGGTTTTCTTATGAAGTGTATGAGTCTCACTAGCGCTCCACACTGTTCTCTGTCTTTTTTTTAATCGTTCTGAAGAGAGGGGGCGGGGTTTTGTGTGATGTCGACCTGCGAATGCAGACACAGTGGCTGGATTGCGTTTACATTACACTGAGATCCGATCACAATGCGTCCTCGACTACCTCTGGACCAGGACACGCTGATCGGATAACATTCACATACTTGTCTTGTCTCACTTGTCTTTTCAATGTGTATGTGGACAACATCCAGATACAGGTTGCATGTTGATGCCAAGTGTAAACGCAGCCAGAGAAAGACTGAAACTGATACTGCAGATTCACTCTCTCCCCTTCACATTCTCGTTCCTCTCTATGAGAAAACTAATGAAATTGTATTGCCAATGTTTCTTTTAATGCCACTATTATATTTTGTGAAGCACTTTGAACTGCATTTAATATATGAAAAGTACTTTTCAAATAAATTATTATTTTTATTATTTATGATTAAAACTACAATGATTTTAATGCATCAGTAAGTTTCCTAGACCATTTCAGTTTGTCACTAGTTTCATGGTTTCTCCTTGTTTAGTGATGCATCTATTTAAATTGCATTATGAACATTATATTTAAAAAAAAATCTTTAGAGTTTGATTCATAACTGTTTAAACTCTGAAGTCTAATCTATTGAATATTTTGCATTACATGCTTGGGTTAATACTGCTAATAATGCAGGTTAATATTGCTGTATATTACTATCATTGTTATATTATTGCATAAAACTGGAATTTATTAAATATAAATAATGAACTATTAAAAAAAATGCAAAAATAAAAAAAAAAAACCTATTTGTAATATTTCATAAAATATTATATTATTATTTGCAATATCCTTAATATCCATGTGTTTAGATTTATTTTTGTGAGTTAAAGAGTTCAAAACGGGTAGGCAGAGGAGTTCCAACATGCGAAGCCCTCCGTGACATCAGTGACTGGCCAGGTCTCTGAAACTCCACCCACTGAAAAGAGTCATGAATGAGGAGCCAATGAGGGTTTGAGCATCATCCTGTGAGTTTTATCTCAGAGCTCATCCTATTATGGTTTTACCATGACCCCCAGCACCCACGCAAGTGAAAAGACTTTCCTCTAACCCACCACCTTATTCATTCCATTACCACTTCTGCAGTTAACTCGCACTCACAGCAAACACATAAGACAATAGACCTTGTGCTCTGGCACACATCACTCAGGAAACGTCTTGCACAGGGTTCTTTACAGAACTAGATTAAATGGGAACATATATCAGGTGACTTGCCAAGTAAAAACGAAGATTAGGAGAAAGACAGAATTTCCAACTTAATGCCACATATAAAAACACACTAATAATAATAAAGTTTGGCCAAGCTGCCCTATCCTGTTTTGACTGGGAGGTTCTTGACAGGTCTGTGACTAATTGATGGATGAGGTGTATGCTTTCATAGCAACAGTAGTAATTAAACTAGTAGTAGTAGTAGTAATGGTTATAGTTGTCATTTTAATAACATTAAATTTAATTATTTCAAATATCTAAAAAATGCAGAATATCCATAATTATTAAATAATTTTGTCTTTTTTTTTTATTTACTATTCACATGAGATTTTCACTCCCCATAGGAAATAAAATGCCTAAAGCTTTGACCCATAAGCCATAAAATATTTTTCAGTATTTGACATTTTATGTAAAACCTGATTTTTTTTTACATGAGCTTTTAGCCATGGAATTATTATAAAATTATAAGAAAGAAAGAAAGAAAGAAAAAGAAAAAAAAGAAAGAAAGAATAACTTCCTATAGCATATGCATTCTGCAAACTGCTACCTACAGCTATATTTAATTTTTCTTTTTGAAAATATTGGGCAGGAGTACCCATTAGAAAATACCCAGTAGAATTGGAACCGCAATATTAATGCATGCATGCTGCGAGTTTAGTGTGTGTGTGTATTATAAAGTCTGCACAGCCAGAGCACAATGGCTTAAAACCAAAACCAAAGGTGTTACAAAACAATGACACGTGACGGCCAAAGACATGCATATGAACATGTTTAACATAGCTCAATCGGTAAAAAAAAGAACATGTTTTATGTAAACCACTGTCACGACAATGAGGAAAAATCTATAAACAACTATCTTCCACAAGAAATACAAAACTTTATATTAAAGGCAGGGTAGGTAAAAAATTTATAAACAACTTTCTTCCAAATTTGTTTAAACTTTCTTTATATATCAACGTATAATTAAAATGTAAGTACTCTGATAAAAAGAGTATAAAAATCGAGTGACTCTAGGCCGTTTAATCTGTATTAAACACAGCTCATTATTTCCATTCGGGACGAAACATTGGATTGGCTTAGGCGACTGTCACTCTCTCGCAACCATGGCAACCACCATTTTGCCACACATGACCTGCCCACTTGCGCGCGCACGTTTGATTTGAGGAATTCAGGCACGGATCCTAGGAATACCAAAACAATTGCAGAGAAACAGCAAGCAAAATTCACAGTACCGGCCTATGCAGTTACTGAAGGCAAACCAGGCAAAAAAAAAAAAAGGAAGACAGTAACAGTACAAGAAAAGGCAATGAACAAAAAGTCTTTGGATAAACAAAGAAATAAAACGTGAGTTATATCGGCGTGGCTTTCCAGCGATGGTGAGAACTGAGGGAACTCAAGGGGCTGAAAAGTGACTCCTTGATGGCTTTATTTCTGCTGGACAGGTAAATCTTTCTTTTAGTATTTTGATCATACATATTTTTTTGTTTATTTTTTCATGAAGCATGTGTCATTAGCACACGTAGCTGCGTAATATAGCTAACATAACATTACTTAGCGAGCCGTAGTAGAGACGATAAATAATCTATAGGGAAGGAGCCCAGGTGGGAGGGGGTGGAGTGAATGGAAATAATGAGCTGTCTTTAAAACAGTCGTGAGAGGTCTACAGACACTCGATTTTTATACTTTCTTTTTCAGAGTACTTACATTTTAATTATGTATTGATATATATATATATATATAAAGTTTAAACAAATTGGGAAAAAAAGTTTTTTATACATTTTTTACCTACCCTGCCTTTAAATAAATAAAAGAAATTTAAAGCAAATGTATAATAGTTAAATAAATTAAGAAAGAAAGAACAAACAAAGCACCATTCAGAGTAACAAGAAAGGAAGAAACCAAAACTTGCAGTGAAATTCCTTTCCAAGGAAGTGCACCCTCAACTTCAGCAAATGCTAAAATATTTTGTGGACTGCTAATGCCAGTGTGTTTGACAATGATCTAAACTTATCTTTAAAGAAAATAAAATTTGCTTATCCTTACATCCTCTTCTCTTAGCTACACAAATAACTTCCTACCCAAAGAGTGCAGCATTTCTGAGCTAATGCCTCTCTCTCCTTCGGGGATTTGGCTGAAGATAAGGGCTAGAGGATACCTGTCCAACACTCCAGCCAAAAAACCAACCTGTCGGAGTCCCTCTGAACATTCAAACTGAGAGTATCAGTTAACTTGTTGGGTTTCAGTTGAGCCTCACTGCAATTAGGTGGGGAGGAGACACAACCCAAACACAGCAAAGTACTCCCTCTCAAAGCAACAAAATGGCACGACTTTAGAAATGATCCTTTTCACAAAGGCCTGATTCACAACCAGTTACACCTTCTACACTACTTCTTGTTTTCACCTGAATCACATTTTGTTTTCAAACATTTTGTCTCTTTAGAATGACAGTTGGGACAGTGCAACACTTAGCCTTTGTCATAACTAAAATAAACAAAGGGCTTTGGATAAAAGCGTCTGCTAAATGACTAAATGTACTGTAAATGTAACTAGTTATTAAAGC
Source organism: Cyprinus carpio (assembly GCF_018340385.1). Taxonomy (NCBI): domain Eukaryota; kingdom Metazoa; phylum Chordata; class Actinopteri; order Cypriniformes; family Cyprinidae; genus Cyprinus; species Cyprinus carpio. Next base: position 14,383,077 of record NC_056602.1, read on the forward strand.
CAAAACAGCACAATATAACATAATATTTGAGGAAACATTCCTTTTAAAGGGGTCATATGATGTTGCTATAAAGAACATTATTTTGTGTTTTGGGTGTAATGCAATGTGTTTATGCACTTTAAGGTTAAAAAAACACATTATTTTCCACATACTGTATATTATTGTTTCTCCTCTATGCCCCGTCTTTCTGAAACGCGTCGTTTTTATATAAAGCTCATCGTTCTGAAAAGCGAGGTGTGCTCTGATTGGCTAGCTATCCAGTGCGTTGTGATTGGCCAAATGTTACACCCCTTGTCATACTTTGATGCATGTCCCGGTCAGAACAACGGCGAGACGAGACAAAAACAAAACTCATTACAAACAAGCGATTTGTTGCATCCAGTGGGGACATAATTATGGATTATAATGATTTATACTGTGTTTTTACGCATTGCATCATGCCGCGTAAACATAAAATCATGTCTGCATTTGTGATCAGAGAAATGACAAACGACAAGCTTTACTCTACACCAGCGGTTCTCGATTCCAGTCTTCGCGCCCCCCAGCTCTGCATATTTCGCACGTCTTTCTTTGTTAACCCACCTGATTCAGATAATCAGCTCGTTAGAAGTGAGCTTCGTGCATGAACTGTGTTCCCACTGACATGCTCCCTACACAGTGTTCACTGCTCCCTACTCCCTGAGCAGGGGAAATCTGTTGAAGTTTACCTCACTTCGGAACATTCATTCACAGATTTGTGCTGCACAATGTCTTCACACACAGACAAGTGTGACATCATATACCTCTGTAAATAAATACAATATAAACTGACGTCTCGCACACTTCATTGCACTTTGAATGGAACATATACGTTCGCTTCAAACTGGAATCATGGCGGAATATCCTGTGATGTCCACTTCGCAGGGCACTTATGTTCGAATAGAACAAACGTCTGAAGCGATAAGAGAAACATACAAAATGTGCAGAGCAGGGGGGCGCTAGGACTGGAATTGAGAACCGCTACTCTACACTGCTCAAAACTCATCATCAGTGGCAAATCCTTTACATATGTAAACATGCAGCCGGCATTGTAGTCTTCTCTCCCAGGATCAGGAAACAGTCCTCCATAAAATGTGCTGCACACTAAATATTTGAATTGAACTGTTCTGGAACAGTGTTGCAAATACCACTTTACCACTGATTTCTAGTTGTGTCCTCTTTTGGAAGGCCAAACTAAGTATTTTCGCTTTCACAACAAAGCAGCGTCTCCACAACATGGCGCCGGCAGCAACAGCAAGAATCAAAGTTATGCAAAGATTTAAAGTAAATCTTCCCACATAGTGATGTAGACATGTGGGCGTTAGAATGAGCTGTTTTGGGGTGGGTGGTTGACTCTTAACTTTTATAAAGAATATCTCTTTGGGTCTGAGACTATAGTCTTTGCAACTTTATAGATCTTCTTTATGCACCAAGCGCTTGTATCACTCCAAAGTGAAAGGAAAACTTGAAATCACATAATATGACCCCTTTAAGAAATAAAAAGATGCAAACCAAATAATAAAATAAAATTGTTACATGACTAATGATATGAAAACCATCAAATCTTGCAACAGCTGGACTAAAACCCTTACATAAGTCAACATATCCATTTATGACCTTCAATTTGCAAAAAGCCAGTTTATACTTCTCTAAATTAATTCTTGATCAAGTCAAAACTTGCATATTGGTCAGTGCTGGCGTTTGACATCAGTTGTTTGTAAAATGTAGTATCTTCTTCAAATAGCTAACTTGCATTATAATTTAAAACGGAAGATTTTTTTTTTTTTTTTTTTTAGAAACGTATTTAATAAAAAGCAGGCAAACAAACACTGACATTGCCTCATACAGTATTCAGCAGTGTTTCAGGGAGTAGTCAGGGTGGAATCGTTCAGGATGTTACTAATAATAGATTTTACTCCAGATTTTCCCTCACCACACAGGCACGAAAGAGAACCTCTGCTCCACACTTTATACATTTATTTCGTGTGCACATAGCGCTCCTTTTTAAAACATTAATATCTTCTTCATGAAAACAGCTCACAGGGTTTTTGAGAAAACAAAAGGACATTATTAGTGCATTTTAGGCAGTATACAAAAAGGAAACATTTTGTTTTCAAATAGTAAGGCTAACATATATAAAAACATATTACGTTGAAAAAACAGTAAATTAACATTATGCGAACAAACACAAAGAGGTACAAAGCATTAAGAAAGTTAACCGCTGTTCTGAATGCTACTGAATTTACGTAACGTTAAAGACAATATTTTTAAATATATAATACACCAAAAAAATGCATAGTTTATCTATGGGCTGGGATTGAAGCAACAGTTGGTCTGTGTCAATATTTCTAGGCCACATTTAACCCTTTCAGACAGAGTTAAAAGTCACTATCTAATGCTTAAGAAGAGAGTTGAAATTTTAAAGAAGTGATCAGATGAAACCAAAGCTACAGCAATCAAAGTGCGCTGACAGTGTTGAAGTGCGCGGTTAGTAAATAAGAGATAAAATAATTCTCTCACCTGCACGGGATCGGCCGCCATCTTGCCTCTTAATAACTTTGAATCAAACTTAAGGGAGCAAAAAGGAGGAATGTCAGTAAGAAGTTAAACCTCTCCACTTCTCTCCTAGTTAGCTCGTATTTCTTCCTGATTCTGAAGAAAACACATCGGATCCACGACTTGGGCTATTCCATAGCGCAGCCGGTAAACTTCCCAATTCCCATGACGCTGCCGAAATATCCTTGTTTGATATATAAAAAGCAATTGTGTAAAAGCTTTACAAGTTTCAGGAAACCAATGCAACAGTTTTTCGTGACAGATCCACGTACAGGGACGTGGAAACGCGAGTGTTTTGAATGCGTGTATTGTTGAACACGCTCCGCTCCTCTGCTCTCCCAGCTGGAGTCAAATCCTACACTTCCAGTCATGTGATCAGAAACTCTATGCAAGCATTTTCCCATGAGTGTCCATGCACACTGCCAAATATAGAGTTTAAATCATTCTTGTATATTTACTAGAGCCTCGTATCAGATTACATCAGCGCCTAATGTTTGAAAATTACAGAAACACATCAGAGGGTATTTCCTCTGCATTTGTGGAATTACATTTTTACACAAGACTAGGTGGGGCTCAGTGTTTTCTAGGCTTCAACCTGTCAAAAATGTAGGAATAGGTGTTTTATAGGCTGTATTGTTTATTTATTATGACATTTATACAGGGATTTATGTAAAGCACAATGTATTAATGTAAATAGTGCTTAATAATAATAATAATAATACAGTAGCCTAAATTGTATTACATAGGGTATCAAAATATTCCCTGTATAATATAATATAATATAATGTCATTATTATTAATTATAAATAAGGCTATATAGTTGCATATTTATATGTGAATTGGAATTATTTAACCCCCCCCCCCCCTTAAAAAAATATAATTTAAACAGTACTTCTGTTCTGCAGCCTTTTTTTTTTTTTTTTTAACAAGCTTAGACACAAATATAGTATGTATGTAAATCATTTAGGTTTGACAGCTACATGCTGAAATAAGAACAAAGCATAATACACTCATTGTAAGGACTGTAATCTTGATGCATTAATCTTGTCATGTTTTCTAAGATTTCATTATGTTTTCTTCTCTCCTCTTTACTAATGAACAATATTTTATTTGATGAATGATATTTTAGTTTATATAGATTATTACGATATCTTAATACATTGTTCATAAATCTGTTCGGCCTGCTTTTTGTTCTATCTTTGGTTTGAATTTGGTCGATACCATGGGGAGTCATCTCCTGTTTGAAACCACCATTGGCTTTCTGACTTCCAAGCTCCCAAGGAGCTAAGAGCTAGACACTTCCTGTGGTAACAATTGAGCTTCCTGTGTAAAACCATGTGTTTCTCTATCATCCATGATAATCTGCTGTTGCTTTTATAATAGGTTGCACCAACATGCTCAGTACAGGGGTTTAGATATTGGACTAAAGCATGCAATGGCAATATAGCATCAGGAGTTCCTCATTTAGAATGACAGAGTTCTGTGGCCCAGTTAATATAAAGACTCTCTGTTGTGCTGTATGAAAAACCATGCAACTTTATGGAGAAACGACTATTACCATAAAAGCATAAATGCAATATTAGCTTTATTCAACAACAAAAAAAAACCAAAAAAACCATCCTCTGCAACAATAGTAATAAATATCGATTAATAATAATTATTTTTTTTTTTTTTTTTCTGTTGCAATGTGAGTAGGTTGGCCATGATTCATGACTCATGACTAGTGATCAACCAAGCTTAGAGATGAATCAGTATTCTCTTACTATACTGTCATACCTGAGAGAGATGTGTGTGTGGTCATCAAATATGGTTTACATTCAAGAAGAGTTTTAGATTTGTACAGTTTTTGCATATTTTGCCCTCCACACTTCTTTAGTTACACATATGCATATTGAAGAACCACAGAATTTATGATTTAAAAATAAACTGAGAGAGCTGTCATTCTCAATGGTTGTTCGAGAGACTGAAAACATTGCTTCATGCACACATTCACACACACAATATAATCAAGACTCTTATTAAACTATGCTGCAGCACATACATTGAGTATAAATAATGCTGAATACTAGGCTATATTCATTTCAGTGCTGGGAATAGCAGTCCTATCAGAGACAACATTCCCATTGCAGGACTAAATACTTCCATCTGGCTTTTGCCATGTATTTTACGCCATCTAGTGGTAAATTGTACACTTAAGATTTTTCATTGAGACCTTTTTAGTTATAGGTTTAGCTGTAACGACATTATGAAATATAAACTACTACTACTACTATTACTATTATTATTATTATTATTATTATGAATTAAGATAACCTGATGCCTTAATAGTTTTGCATAATCTTTTAATTATTTCTTTGTATTTTTCTTTCTTTCTTTATATTCATATAAATATTATGAAAAGGCACACATAATTGATATTTATGTATTAATAATTCTTGATATTTTATTATTATTATTTATAAACATTATTATAATTATTATTCGAAGCTTTTTGCCTTGAATTTTCATGGTATAAAGCTACACGGTACTATAAAATACATCTATTTGTCCTTTGCCATTGCCTTGTATTTATCGCCATCTAGTGGTAATTTGTAATATTACAATTAAGATTTAGTTGGTTATAGTTTTAGATGTTTTAAATGACACCATATCTAAAATTATTATATTAATATAAAGTAATAAAACAATAAATTATTAAATAAAATTAAGAAATTTCAATATTTATACTGTTAAATATTGGTAATACTTACAGTATTACAGGTATTAATTTAGTATTAATACTTAGTTGAACATAACAGACAATAAAGATTCAAATTAAGGGACGGGCATTTTACAAAAAAAAATTGCATTCGAATATTTGGGCTCATAAAAAACTAATAATCGTTTATTTAAATGAGGTTGGATGAGAAATACGTTATTTTAAATTATCAAGTTTTTGATATTTTTTTTTTCTGAACAAGCTTTCAGTGGCAGCTCGTGGGTTTTAAAATAGAGGAGGCACACTAATTGTATTGGTCTGAGATCCCTGCTGATTATTATTATTATTATTATTACCATCTAATAATAATAATAATAATTACTAAAACATGCTTAACCACTTTAAATGGCTTTTTGGTTGCTTTTAGTCAGAAAACGTAAAGAAAACGACACACATGCAACAAGATAATATAACTTCACTTACCTGTCTTATCACTTGAAGCAAACATCCACCCTTCTTAAAAGTCTGTGTTAAAAGAGAGCTGCTTGTTTTGCTATTTAATTAAGCCGACTGCTGTAGCCTACATCCAGTTAGGCATGGTTTCCCTTTTTTTTTATTTATTTTTTTTATGTCTCTGTGATTGGTTGATGTACCAGAAGGTATAAGAGGCTAGTCTCCCTTGAAAGGTTTCTTTTCTCAACACTCCTCCGCACTGAAAGTGAACACTCGATGCTGATTGGCTAATATTTTATTTATTTATTTTTATTTATTTATTTTACCAACGAGGCACGAAAGCTCCGGTGCGTTCCAAACGGAATATATCACCCTCCGAAGGGCACTTCGGAGTGAAAACAATGGCCGCCATACTGAAGGGTCGTTCCAAAACGAAAGGGCCCTTTAAAGGGCCCTTCGGAATGAAGGATTCGAAAGGTACAACTGATGGACACTTTGGGCTCCCATGATCCTTTGCACAGATTCTTTGCATGATGCACTTGGAACACACTTACTATTATATATTATTTATTTAACACACATACTTATTTACATTTCAGATTTGCACATCATACCTGTACATACATAATTGTCCATATAATATATTGTGTTTTTGCTTTTTTGTACATTGTCTATTTTGTATATTATTAGGTTTTTTTTTTTTAATTTTTTTATTTTTTTTTATTTTATTATCTGTGTCCTGTCTTGTCACTGTCATTCTGTGACACTGTGGAGCTTCTGTCACTAAAACAAATTCCTCGTATGTGTAAACACACCTGGGGCACGTTCAAGCTCACACCGGTGTGCAACGTTTTGCTACGTTTTCCGGGTTGAACGACACGTTTCCTGGAAACGGTGTGCAACGGTGTGCAACGGGTTTGAGATGCGTTTTCTCTTGTTTGGTGGGTGTGTCAGAAATGTCGGCCCAATCAGCGGCAGCATGTATATATAAACCACGCGGTATTAAAGAGACACCTCGCACAATGGGTCCTAGTAAAGTAGTTTACAAATGTGTCCGCTGCAGCTCGGTATATGCAACAATTGAAGACATTAGAAGACATGTTTGCCGTAAGAGTTTTATAGTAAAATATAGCATATCACCATGATGATGTAGTTGTTTATATTTTTAACTTCATTGCAAGGCAAGTTTATTTATATACCAAATTTCATACACAGTGGTAATGAAGTGCTTTACAAAAAATGAGAATGATAATTAATACAAGGTATTTAAAAATTAAGAACTAGAAATAAAATAATTTAAATTAGAATTGATTAGCTACCAGCAGATAAAATAGATGTGTTTTCAGTCAGAATTTGGTAAGATGTTCTCTTTCATTCTGGACGGCAAGGGCAGTGACTGTAACATCGAGGGTACTTTGCAGTATTAAACAAGTATTTATATCAATATCATCAGGCTCCGAAAATTCTTCAAAAAGAACACAGAGAATGGCCTTCTCAGCTGCCATAGTTGCAACGCTTGCGTCATCACAACAGGGTGTTCAACACGCCACCGTTTCCGTTTAAAAAACGTTTTGCAACGTTTTGTCGGGGCTGAACGCAGCCCTGGCAATAAAGCTCATTCTGATTCTGATAATGACGGCGCCTCCATGTGGCCACGTGATGATGACGCAAAGGGCACTTCAAGAAACAGTTGTTAGGTCCCCTACAACCTACAACCCTTCGAAGCTCTCACTCCGGAAGGTAAACCCTATGAAGGGATTAGGGCATAGGGATGAGCCCTTCCGAATGGAACGCAGGGTATATCTCTCCCCCTGCCTCCCCCGGCCTCCCCCTCACCTTCTCTATCTCTTCAGCCGATTCGGCACATTCGCGATAGAAAAGCGGCGCTTTCCAACTTCAGTAAGTTACGTGTTATGGTATTACAGCTGTGAAATTACAAACCAAAAAAAAATAAAAAAAAATACACATTCTGAGACATAAACTGAAATTAATTATGAATTTTATTAACATTTAATCGTCCCCCTCCCATTTTCACCTCAAAATTTTGGGGAAGCTGTGCCTCCGCTGCAAGCTTATATTTAGCCGTTACACAACAGTGTTCTACAACAGCGTAAGTTATATCGTAATGTTTTATTTTGGTTGAAAACGTGTTAAAAAAAAAAAGCATTCAAGATCAAGCAGAACAAACGGAAAAATCAAGCAGACTGTGCCAATTACATATACTCGAGTCGGCCTATATTTATTGTGTTTAAATTGTTTCACGTATTAATCCTGATGGAGAGCTGTCTTTCCTCAGTCTACTGTGTTTGGATTTCATGTGATTTCACATTGTGGTGGTGAAGTTATGATAAATCAGTTTAACTAATTCATTTGATCAGAAGTAATTACATTTTGTCAGATCATTTAGATCAAAGTAAATCCGACGACATTCTGTGATCAAATACTATCAACTTGTTATCACGCTCCACAGCGCCACCCAGTGCATTTAGTTATAACTGCTTAGGATTTATCATGGATTCCCTGCATCCACAGCCAGCAAATCAACACATAGTAAAATTCAAATAGTGTTTTTATGGTTCGAATAATAATTACATGCCGAATGTTCGACTATCCGTGCACATCCCTACTCAAATCATTTATCAACATATAATTAATTGTTATTGTTTTTAATTAACTGTCAAATTATTTATACTTTTTGTGACTGTGGAATTTAAAGCAGCAGGGATAGTTCACCCCCCAAAAAAGAAAATTCTTTCATCATGTAGTGACCCCCTTGTTATTTCAAACCTGTTTGACTTTCTTTCTTCTGCAGAAAACAATAGAAGATATTCTGAAGAATGTTAGTAATCAAACCCTTTTGGTGTCCTTTGACCTCTGTTTTGTGGTCTTCCTTTTTTGGATGATTATTATTATTATTATTACTTCCTTTAAATCTACTTGTGGGCAGGTCACACACTTTGTGACATAAAGCACACAATATAGATGTGTAGACCTGTAATCATGTAGTAAACCATGGCACCCTGACTTCAGGGTTGTATGCTTCTTCCATTTCTCTTCTCTCATTAATGTCAACGATGTATCTATCTCTACTGCAAATCTGTTTTCAGGACTAGGGTTATTATAGTAATATTAATAATAATAATAAAAACTTTTCGTTACTTGAAATAGATTATTTTAACTAAATTGATACTATATTAAATTATATACCCTTTGCAGGGGTGAAACAGAAGCATAATCAGAATAGATAAAATAATTTCCTCTGTAATATGTTTCAGACATAAAAAAAACTTTCTACTTTAAAAGCATTAACCTTCAGAACTGTTACACTAGCCAAGATAATCTGAACCAAATCCACTCCATCCCTCAATTTGAAATAGACATATATACTTAATTACGACAAAGTTGCCCCAACTGATGTACACACAGCCTGCATGTACAGTATAGAATGATGACGGTATCCACACAGAACAATTAAAGGCATTCATCATGGTCAGTTACAGTATGCAGGAAGAGCATGAGATGTATTTATGCTTTCTCAGGTCACATAATATATCACATTTGGTTATGTTTTATTGTATTATAGAGTTTGCATTCTTTTTGAATATGTCACGGGCCTTCTGCAAACACCACATGTGAAGTACAATCTGTTTTTATGTTTCTAAACTTTTGAACTTAGGCTGTCATTTTATAAAACATCTGAAACACTGTTTTAATTGAGCTTTTATTTAAAATAGTTTTGGTTTATTTTAACATTCTTCTACTTGTGACAAATGATTCCAATTTGATTCGGATTCATTTTGCATCTGGCAAAGAGCCGAAGCAAAATAACCACTAACAGGAAAAAAGCCATTCAAACCACAGCAGTTGTTGACCATTCATCCAGAGGGTTTTCATGACCATTTTCCCAGCTCATTTATCCATAGCTTATCCCAGATATCAATTTTTATGCACATTCAAACAGTTTGCCATTTCCAATCCTTAATCCCCTGTGAATGCGAGTGAGGGATCAACTTTAAAACAGCACAGCTGTCAATGTCAGGGTTAAAGGGAGCAGCACCTAATTTAATCTCCATATTAACCAGAGCAAACAACAAATGTAAATAATTACCTGTGTCACCTCAGATGCTCATAAATAAGGTAAGCAAAACCTGGCTTACCAGATAAAGCTCCTTGTTCATGTTTCTTTTTACCTGTAAGTTGAGATATTTCTGATTTGAATGCGTTAATAACATTAATTAAATCCCACAAATGATTACAACATGCAACACCTGTCACTTTGCAATGTGTTCATAAGCTGACAAAGACATTTTATTTTAAATGTTATATTAAAAATAATAAAGTAAAAAATAAATGTCAGGATACAACTGTCTCTGTGAAGAAAAAAAGTATAAAATATAAATATAAAATATATCATATATTATTGATATTATAAAATATAAAACATATTATTGATATTATTCTTTCTGTAAGTCTTGTAGAGTATTATTTACTGATAGTATTATTGCTGATATAAGGGTTCCAGAAATATTTTTTGACAGAATCTCTGATTTGTAGTTTTATTAAAAAGTAAATTAAATAAAGCAGTATGTTCCCTTTCAAGGGAACTTCAAACTGCGTCCTCTAGTGGTCGCTATGGGGTATGCCTCGTCGTGACCCGTGTCTAAAGCATACATTGAAAAAACTTATTTAAAAATTTATCTATAGTCGCACCAGTAGTGACGTCAGGGGCTGTAGCCGGCCAACTTGTTGGTTGGCCGGCTACAGCCCCTGACGTCACTACTGGTGCGACTATAGATAAATAGGTGCCAGGAGAACACGTCATTCTCTTGTTCATCTTTACTGACTGTTCTGTTTGAAGCGTGCATCTGAACGTGGTAAGATCGATCTAGCAATCTAGATCTAGGTGATTGTGGTGCAAACTACTAGCAAAGCGTTTAGAGAGTGCGTGCGTCCGTGTCATCGCTATTTGACACCCAATGACACACACAATCTTTGCGTTATTTGTTTGGGTGAAGAGCACACATGCGATGTCCTTGAGGGGGCAATCTGCGTGCATTGTGAGCATTTTTCAATGAAAAAGCTACGCTCTCATTTGTCTCTCTTTTCAAGGAAAGAGGGGCAGCCATCTGCTTCCCGCGGTTCAGGACCCACCGCTGCTGAGGCATGGAGGAGAATGAGCTTGTGGGGATCACAGGTGGATCTGGCTGAGGAGTTCAGAGAGGGACTTTCCCTTTCGCACTTGTCGGCAGTGGACGAGAGAGAGCCTCTCTGGAGGATGATGTTATATCTTTAACACTTTCCGATACAGAGGTTAGTGCTTTGCTGGGTTCGGCCCAGGAAGAGCAGGAGATGTCCGAGGAGGGCGAAGAAGCTGAGGCTGAGCCTTCTCAATCCTCCTGCCCTGCGTATGTAGAGCTGTTGGAGGTTATGGATCACGCCATGGCAAAGTTTGACTTACCATGGAAGTGCGCTAGCAAGGTCACGCTGCGAGGTCGTCTCGACGAGCGTTATCTTTCCGACCATAGCCCTCCAGCTCAGGTGAGCCTTCCATTTCTGCCTGATCTCCATACAGAGATCGAAAAGGAATGGAAGAGTATGGAAGGAATGGAAGATACTTGAGTATCTACTCGTTCCCTTTGGGGGTTTTTACATCTGCCCTTATCTTCCCCTTCTTAATTCCCCTGTAACCACCAGCTTCCCACCTGACCGAGGTTAGGTGGGAACTTCTTGCATAACAATCTCCTCTGCTGGACCTATGATGTTTTTGGTGGTTCAATGGTTCATAGTAACCACCTTACTGATGGTCCAGACTCAAGGGAGTCGCCCCTTGAGCGGGCTCCAACGCAGGAACTAGGGTGGATGAGTATGATCCATTCTATATATACATATATATGTATTAAATTGCTGGTGGTTATGTGTGTACTAATCCTCTGTGAGTTTTCTTTGCAGTGCTCAATCGCAGTGTTTACTAAACACTCATCAACATTATGTCCAGCCAATATGATAGCCCTGATTCCGGCTTCATGCTTCTGGTATCAGGCGGCCAGATCATAGGTTTCTGCGGAAGCCTTCTTGATCATTAGGCCCGGCATGGCACTGCAAGGAATTTCCTGGATGTCCGGCCAGGTCACCCTGAGAGGCTTCATGGTCGCTTGGATACTCATTCTATCCTACCCACCGAACAGGTAGCTAAGCCAGAACTTGCGAGAATCTTCTTGTATATGCTGTCTCAGGTGATGCTCCCCTCACCAGAGGTTGGTAAATTTGAGCTTGCCTGTCCCGTGCGGTTCAGCACCTCTGCGATGCTTTAGGAAGATTAAGTACACACGCTAAGCTCTGTGTACTTTCTGAAATCCATATGGTGGTGAGTGTGCACGTTGAACACTTTGCGCACTTTCTAAAATCCACGTAAGTGGTAAGTTTGAACGCTAGCACTTTGCACACTTTCTAAAATCCACATAAGTGGTAAGTGTGCACGCAAGACTCTGCACACTTTCCGAAATCCTGTACGGTAAGAGTTACACGCTCAGCTTCGTTCCCTTTCCTTGAGTTGGTTAGACCTTGGTTCCTTGGGCTCCACTCAGCCAGTGTGTCTTTATTAATACACTTCAAGCATCGCTTCCCTCAACATGAAGGGCTATTTGGGCGGTTCTCGTAGTACTTTAGCAACGCTCCCCTTTACCAAAAAGGGTTGCATATAAGTGCGCTAATCTCTTTATGAATTCGTAGTTCTCCTCTCCCATGAGATTGAGTTCTCTGTTTTTCCCCAAGAGCGCTCCAGCATTATTACCATAGATCGAGTTAATGACTCTCAAACATATTTTTTGGGATGCACCATCCCATCTATGTGCTGCTTTTTCATAGTGCCGCGAGAGCCCCCCTAGAACAGTATTTAAAATTCTTGTTATGGTAAGTGCGCATGTGAATCTCTTTGCGCACTTTCTGAAATCCCCACTGTGGTAAGTTCACATGCTAGTGCTCTGCATTCTATCTAAAATCCTATATGGTGAGGGCTTCACACGGTTGCTTCGTGCCCTTTCTCGGATTGGTAAAAGCCCCGTTCCTCTTGGGCGCCACTCCACCTATGTATCCTCAGATACCTATATAAATAGGGTGTTGCTACTGTGGATCTGTTGAGACAGTTCCTTTATCAAGCTTATGCAAGAGCAACCCGGTAGCCCCTGTGTGACAGACAAGACTTAGTATAAAATGCTAGGCTCTTCACCGTATCCATTTAAATGAATCTTTCTTGATTCCAAGCCTTGGGCTCTACCCCAGGTCGAGGCCCTAATAGGTAAGTTGGGTATGTAGCCCAGGCCTTTGGCCGTAAGGGATAATGTCACGGACAACCGTCTAACATCCCAGGGGCAACTCCCATGGAAATGGTAGAGTTGGTACTTAGTGCTCGCCATGATTCTGGCCTGCACTCCCCTAACCATGGCGGCGTGGGTATACTGTTCCCCATAACGACCCCTAGAGGACGCAGTTCGAAGTTCCCTGGAAAGGGAACGTCTCAGGTTACGAATGTAACCATGGTTCCCTGAGTAGCTTCCTGCCATGCTTCGGATGCAAGCTTCAGACGGAGAAGTGAATTGAATGAAGTGTTCTCCTCGTGCCTATTTATCTATAGTCGCACCGGTAGTGACGTCAGGGGCTGTTGCCGGCCAACTTGTTGGTGTTTTTTCAATGTATGCTTCAGACACGGGTCACGATGAGGCATTTCCCCATAGCAACCCCTAGAGGACGCAGTGTCTCGTTCCCTACTCAGGGAACCATGGTTAGTTTCGTAACCTGAGACATTTGTGTTTAATATTTTTTTTCACATTTATATTTTTATACACATAATTTATCCCCATTATTTTAAAGTTAGTTTTAATAGCAATTGAATGTAATAGAAAATAATGTAGTTTATTGCTGTATGATTTTTTTTTTTTTTTTGCGGCTAATTGTGGATAAGTTACCCAAAAAGTAAAATCATTTATCCACTCTCATGTCATTCCAAACCTGTATAAAAGAAGAAATTCTGAACAATGTTGGTAATTAATGTTTTGAAAAGAAAATCTTGAGTTGGAGTTGACATAATTATTTATTTTCTCTCTCTCTCTCTCTCTCTCTCTCTCTCTCTCTCTCTCTCCTCTCTCTCTCTCTCTCTCTGCCAAGAGTCATGCGGTGTGTGATCACCATAAAACAAGAAAAATATATTATAAAGAAGGCCCCTACAGACCCCTCCTGACTGTTTCAGGCTCAATAAATCATAAAATATCAGATAATTTGGCCTTTTTTTCTTTTATAACAAGCCAAAAGTAGTTCAGTTTGTAAAATGTTATGAAGTGTAAATTCCCAAAAACATAACAAACAAAACAAATCTAAATGTTTAAATGCTTTTTGAAAAATCAGATAAAAGTTGTTCAAAAGCAACAAGAATCCAATACATTTCTACTTAGCACATGTGTTTTAAAATAGACTTTCTGTTTTGTGCATACTCTTGTTTGTTACTGACCCATCTGCTGTTCAGCAGGGTGATTACTTCCTTGGGTGGGCTGACTAAGCTATTGTTGTTCTGATCTTGTCTTTTTCCAATTTTGTATGTGCCATATTTTGAAATGGTTGAGAACACAATGTGTAATCACAGATTTCTCTTCCATTTCCTTTTGCAGTTTGAAGCAGATGGCAGTAGTTATGTTTATCAAGCACATTACGGGCAAGTGTACGAACAAGGATGTTGTGACATTCATGAGTTCTAGCTTACAAATCCGCCACCTGAGCCATGACGCACAGAACACACCCCATGTTTATACACACTGAGTCAACTCAGACCACCAAAACTGCATCAAATATTTAGACTAAGGCAGATCTGTTTCAGTGCATTCAGCTGCCAGGGGAATTAATGCATTTTGATGTTTTCCATGCTGAGGAAAATCTCTGAAAGGCCTCCTCTCTTGAAAAATATTTGTTTGGTCTGTTTAATTTGGCCTCAATGGATGCACATTGATTATATAATAAAAATATAACACCTTCTCCACCCTTATGGTTTCATACTTTAAAGATTCCTTTTATGCAAACTTCAGCTTTGGCTGTTTTTCAAAGTTTAAATAAAATTCGGATTATTAAGATTAATGGTGTTTTTTTTTTTTTTTTTTTTTTTTTATTCTACTTCAACTTTTCTACCTCAATTGTTTGTGTTTAATTAATGTGTTACTTGTGATTATTTTGGTATTAATTGTGAAATTTACTAACAATTTCTGAGCGAAAATGGTTTCTGCACCAAATGTTTTTCAATGAACTTCAAAAAAAGTGCAACCAGACCATAGTTAAAAGCAAATAACAAAAGCAAAACAAAACAAAACAAAACAAAAAAACAAAAAACACAAAACAAAAAACAAATACTGATTCAAGCAAATAAATGTTTTGCAACATTCTTCATTCAATCTCTAGAGGGCGATATTGCACAATGAGTAACACAAACTGATTGTGCTGAAATGTTTGTACTGCAGAAAGTGAATTTTGGAAGGACATACGAGAACAAACAATATAATGGTACCCAGATTTGGAAAAGCTTTCGTAATTGTTTTTAACTTTCACATTCTCTCCAAACAAACATCATATATTGTTGCTCTTCTTTAAAGAGTCAAAGCAATTCTACATGTAGTCCAATGGAAAGTGAGAAATCCAAGTGAGAAGATCTGCTAGACATCCAGGGGGTTCACTGTTGCACCCTGAATGATGTCCGTTCTCACACAAGCCATATGGCACACACACACACACACACACACACACACACACACACACACACACACACACACACACCCTCGCCTCCAATGGCAACTCAGTATGGCGCTCGCTGGCTAACATCTTGCAGGACACATAATTAATTTGCCCCAGCGTCTGCCATTTATTTTCCAACCTACATTTTGTTAATTGGACAGAGGAGGTTAAAATCAAATGATGTCTCCGGCTATGCAAGAGGCCACTAATTGTACCGAATTTACAAGTTAGGCTACAAGGCTGACTGGCTGGCTTGCGGGAATATTAAGTCATGAGTGATCTTTGCTGGGTGCTTGAGGGAAACTGTTGTTATTAAATAAGGGAAAGTGTCATTCATACATGTGCTTTGTGTGCTGATGTACATCAAAGATGTTCATAGCTTTTATTAATACACTAATGAGTGAAGGGATTATAGTGCTAATGATGTCAAAGGTGTTAATGCCACAATGGACAAACTTGAGGTCAGATACGCCTGCAGAAATAACAGCAGAAAGAAGCCTGGAGGTCCAACCGTTACTGACACTGAGATTGTTCTGCACAGCTCTGAGCCATGAGTTACTTTCAGTACATTCATATGTAAAAATTATTTATTGGAGTAGTATTACCAAAAAAAAAAAAAAAAATATATATATATATATATATATATATGTATGTATATGTGTTATATATATATATATATATATATATATATATAATATATATATATATATATATATGTGTATGTGTATGTATATATATATCTATATATATATATATATATATATATTATATATATATATATGTGTGTATGTATATAATTAGCCAAATATGCATTACGGTTTAAAAAGATTTTTTAAGATTTATTTTATGGTCACCAAGGCCACATTTATCTGATCAAAAATATCATAAATATTGTGAAATATTACTGCAATTTAAAATAGTTATTTTCTAGCTTAATATATTAAATTTAATATATATATAAATATATAATATATATACATTTTTTTCTTCTTTCTAAAAAAAAAGGAAAAAAAAGAATGGTACCACATGTCCAAATGATTACAAACTGACTACAAATTCTGTCAGACAAGAGCTTTTTACTTGTTGGAATCCCTATTTCTTAACACACTGACTGTTCAGAAGTTAATGGAATTGAATAGCTCATCTTTTCTTGAATTAAACACTGAATGATTGTTTAACTATTTCAGCAATTCATTTCCATTAGTATTTTATCTCTAAAGTGCAAAAGGAAGAGCTGAGTGACATTACACTATCACCTGAAATGTCTTTTATGCAACCAGAGGTTAATTTCCTTCTGAATCTCTGTGTTTTAGAAGAGACTTGGGTGTAATTGTCACACCGATATCTTTATTAATATCTCAAAGAACCGATGTGGGCTCATTGAACATCTGAAATGCTTTTAAATATTTTGTCGTAGCAAATCGCAGACTGACAATCGAAAAAATAGAGTGAAAGTGATTTCATATTTTTCTTCTGAAGTCTCATTCCCATATCTGACTCATAGAGATGCTCTGAATGTGTTCTCTATGTTAATCACATAGAATGTGTGTTTAAGCACTTTGGCGAATGGCAACTGAGAACTCGCACATCGAGAGTGCTCTCATCGCCCATCTGTTGTTTTTTCATTTGTTGTCATTTTGATTATGGGGTAGAGAGAGGAGGGGGGCTTGGGATCTGTCTGATACTAAATGCATAACTCAACCTTACTGCTACTGCAATTACCAACTAACCATTAACAATAATTTCAGCACTTAATCACAAAAGTGCCACTAATTTAAAATGATAAGAAATAAAAATGATGCTGGAATAGAAATGTCCTTGTAAAGTGGGGTAATTAATAATAAATACATTAAAACTATGGGGCAATATGCAAATAGGTTTACAGGTGATAGACAATGACACCTCACATGTTGAGTCTCAATTCAGCGACATTAAAGGACACCTAATATGCAAAATCATAATAGTCAGTTTGGACATAAATGTGTGTTGGCAGTGTGTGAACACAACCACCCTACAATGATAAAAATCCACCCACTCCTCATTTTTTAATCCCCTTTAAACCAAGTCAGTCTCATACAGTGATTCTCATGCAGTGTGCATTTGGCTTCCTATATGTATGGCTAAACACCAATTCTCTCGCTCTCAGTTATGTTACTTCTACTGGCTGTTTATTACTGTAGATATGCAATGCAGAGAGACGTATAGGCGATGCCCTCTTCTGGAGATGGAATATGCAGCTCATTTGCATTTAAAGCTATGCTCTCCAAAACAGCTCTTTTTTAGACACACAGCAAAAATGAAATTTTCCAGCTGTTATAATTAATGATCTGTTGTGTATTTTGGGCTGAAACTTCACAGACACATTCTGGGGACACCCAAGACCAATATTACATCTTGTAAAAAGGGGCATAATAGGTGCCCTTTAAACTGTATTCCACAGTTATGAATTTAATCAAGCTAACTGACTATTAAAGACAAACTTAATTAGGAGTATAAAAGAGAAAATATACGACTCTGCTTGCTTTTCATTCCTGATAAACATTAGTAAATGAGCACAGTTATTATCTAAATGATGGCAGTAGAGTCAGCTCTTGACCAAGAGAGAAGGGAGGGAGAGAAACACTTGTCGAGTCATATTTCCTTTAGCATTAACATAGGAGGTCTGTGTAGCCTATGGCTTCATGCTGTTTACTCTTCAAATTAAATGGCAGGGATACACCTATGCTCTATTACACTCAAACAGTGTTTCATACAGCCTCCATGATTTGAAGGACACAGCAGCCTTAATAACCACTAAAAAAATCAAAGAGAGCGTATAATAACATAATCTTTAATGCCAACAAAACATCATACAAACTGTAATCCAGTTTCTAATAACCTAAATTAGTTTCCATTTCATCACGCACCGAATCATTTAAAGAACCAGCCACGAATTGGGGGACAATATCAACTGCAAACCCCCACATAAACAGAGAGAGAGAGAGAGAGAGAGAGAGAGAGAGAGAGAGAGAGAGAGAGAGAGAGAGAAAGAAAAAAAAGCCTCGGGCTTCCTCATTTGTTTCCAAGGTAGGCTACACCGCGGCTAATTTAAGCGAGAGGTGCGCTCGAGGTGGAATACGAAACTGGAAAGGACCTAATGAGGCTTTAAACCATAGACCGGTACGCGAGGGGTTAACGACATTACAAATTACGGCAGCAGAAAGTTGGTCGCGTTCCTCCGGGCGGCGGCACCGCCAGACAGCGCGAGCGCAGCAGCTGCGCGCGGAGGGGCGGCTCGCGCGCAGGGCAGCGTGCCCAGCGCAACGGTCCCCGGCGTTGTTAATCACGCGCTTCCCGCCCTCTCTCTCCTCACTGTGCTGATTTGCAAGAGCAGATTAATCAGAGCGCGGGGGCCTTGATGAAATTTTGCTGTTATTGTGCCCAATTTTAGCAACATCTTTTATTATCTTCATTATTCATTTATGGGGGGAGGGGGTGTGCTGCATGGGGATGACGGTATGGTGAGGGGGGACCAGTGTCAATTATGCAAATTACATTTGCTGTTTTTTTTTTTTTTCAGATTACTTTATTCGCTCGACATTGTGCGAATTTAATTATTAAATATTATTACGCTCACGTTTCCGTCAATTTTGGATTCAACTTGATTTCTCCTCCAGCTGCTCTTCTCTTCGATCTGTGCCAAAATCAAAGTGGCTCGGCTACAATAGGGCCAAATAAACTCCCCTCTATTTAATAAGGATGAAGTTATTCCCTTGTTCTCATCTGCGAGCTCATAGCAATGATGGGGAGAAACGCACCGCATATTTATTTTAATGAGCATAAATTGAATTTAAGTTTGCTCCGAATTGACTGCAATTAGGCTCTGCCTTAATGACAAATTAATCTTTTTCTCTTTTATTCACTGGAATTTGTTTTTCAAAGGCTTTCTGTGGCAGCAACAGAAGGGTGCCCAACAAAGAGTACCAGTTTCAGCTAGATCCTAGTGATGATAGTGAAATTAAAGCTTTATAGTTTACTTTATAGTTTAGCACACTCAGATTAAAAAACTAGACTTAATTTTTTTTTTTTTTTTTTTTTTTTTATAAATTCCTAATCGAACCTTTATTTCGAAAGTGTGTGAAATCCAAAGGTTGTGAGAGGGTTGTTGCTTTTCCTAATACTGTTCTTCTGGAGAGAGAGAGAGAGAGAGAGAGAGAGAGAGAGAGAGAGAGAGAGCAGAAATATGCCGTCATCTAGTTTGATTACTATATCAGCTTCTAAAAATGGAGGTTGGTACATGCTGATTGGCATTCAGAGCAGCAGATGGAAGTGAGTGAAAGAGAGTTCTTCCCAGATTTGGTGGGATTTTGGCGAGGGAACATAGAGCTCCTTTCTAAAATCCCCTGCCTTTGCTGTCTGCAGTGGAGTAGAGGATAAACCTACGTATGTTCTCACCTAAGGTTAATGCAAAGGTTAATGAGTAGGCATTGAATGCTTCTCTGATGAGCTAATCAAGAGCATGTTCTGCCAGAATCTATTGCTGCCTTTAAGTGCACCTGGGAAGCTGCTGCTTCCGAGATGAGCATTTGTTGTTGATTAATTTTTTTTGTTATTATTAAAAAAAAGTTTTCTATAAATTTAATTAGCTATATTTTATTTAAAATTTTTATATTTTACAAATATTGATATTGTCATTTCTATATTGCTTATTTGTGCATGCTTAAAAGCTTTTTTCACATTGGAAGGTGAGTGAATATAGGAATTGTCGTGTGGATTGCATGTGTGATGTTTTTACAGCATCAGCTGTTTGGACTCTAATTCTGACGGCACCCATTTAATGCAGGTGATCCATTGGTGGGCAAGTGGTGTGATAATACATTTCTCCAAGTCTGTTCCAATGGAGAAACAAACCTACAGCTTGAATTGCCTGAGGGGAAGTATATTTTTAGCCAATTTTCATTGTTGGGTGAACTATTCTTTTAAATTTCTTTATTGTCCGTAAGCTAATTCCAACATAGCATCTTGATATTATTAAAATATATCATGGAAAACAACAACAACTTTGCATCACTAATTTCCCTTAACAATACTTATTTGCCAGCATGTTTAACATTAACATGCCCCATTCAAAGTCATTACTTAGGTATCATCTAGGATTCCAAATACACATTCTTAAAAATAAAGGTTTTTTTATGGTTCCATGAAGAATCTTCTACATTCAGGCATTCTTTCCATCACAATTTTATATGGTGAAAAAAAGGTACATTGTATTATTAAAATGTTTTCATTCCAAGAAAGCAAATTTTTGGGGATTATTTGGGGAACCCAATATGGTTATGTGGCATCGCTCAAGAAACCACTGTTGGAACCTTTATTTTTAAGAAATGCAAACTCATCTTCATCAATCACATGAATACAACACATCAATACATACATTAAAGCCTATTACTTAAATACTTGCATGTGAAAATCCACCTGCTAAATCCCACGTGGTGCTGATGCTTCTGGCATCAATCTTCAATTCTGGTAGAATGCATGTTTGCTTTAGGAAAGGGTGAGGGTCTGTGGGAGCCCACCACATGGACTTAGTAAGTGGGTATCTTGGGAAAAGGGTGGGGGTTGTGCGAATAATGTGTCCTAGGGCACCCTATTCCTATTTCTCTTCCTCAGATTACTCATTAACATTAGCCCGCCTAGTGGCTGCTGCTATTTCTGATTCAGTGGGGGCACACGCTTGCATGTCCTCCCCTTTCCCGAGTTGTGCCACTGCTTGTTCTGACCCATTGGAGCCTGCCCTCACTGCCACGGCCTTGTCTTTGGCTGGGAGGAACAGCTGTCTACATTAACGAGGCCATCGTTGTCGTGATGAACAAAACGACACGGTGGCATACGAGTGAGCAAGGCCGCCACTTGGACTCCACGAGGCCCCGGGACACGTAAACAATGTCTTAATGAGAATGTGTGCCATTACAGTAATTAACACAGCTCAACGTCAAGCCACTGTCAGATCTCCAGACTTTCAGGAAGGTTTTGCGTTACACAGAAGCAGACGGAGTTGAACCTCCACCGAGAGGCCTTTTTTGAACCGTCTCCTGTGGATTCACAGTATGGACAATAAATGTTTTCTCATGAAACAGAGCCTGGGAAGTGAGTGTTGTTTGAACAAGGTGTATTGAACCCTTTTAATTATGTGACATGTATATTGTGGGCTGATATGAACCAGCTATATTTTTTAATTAGCATTGTGCCAGGAGTAATGAAAGCTATGAATCATAGGTTAAGTATATGTGCATGTTAAACCACAGCAGTACAAACTTAGAATTACACTAGTGTTTTCACAGTAATACCTCTTACATCGGTTGGTGTCGGCAAGAGTTAGTGAGAGCAGAAAAAGTTTCTCCATGGAGACTATACTGCTATAAATGTAGTATAAGTTGCCTTGGGTGTGAAGCACCAGCTAAATCATTTTCATGCGTATTTTTGTTTCATAGTTAAAATATATAAAAATACTTAAAATATAAATTTACTTGAGAAGCAACATTGCATAAGATATTAAGACTTCATACAAGTGTATTTTGTCCTATTGAAATATTTTTTTAATTTGTTTCTATTTTAAAAAATGCATCAATTACTCAGCATTGTGTCATTCCAAACTCATAAGACTTATACATCTTAGAAACAAAAATTAAGATATTTAATCTTTTTGATCACTTTATATGATGAAGAAATTTAATTTAGGCTTGTATTAATCTATAATTAATCAATGAACATGCAGAGAACACATCAAATATGGTCAACAGAAACTCATTACAATTATTTACGCTTTCAATGGAGGGACAGGAGTCTTCAGATTTCAATCATATATGTTCTTTTGTGTTTCAAAGATGAATTAAAGTCTGATGAATGTCATGAAAAGATGTGAGGGTCAGTAAATGATGACAAAAATATAATTTTTTGGGCAAACTATTCCTTTAAAACACACACACACACACACACACACACACACACACACACACACACACACACACACACACATGTTGGTATATGGGGACTCTCCATAGGCGTAATGGTTTTTATTCTGTACAAACTGTATTTTCTATTGCCCTACCCCAACCCTACACCTAACCCTACCCCACACAGGAAACTTTGTGCATTTTTGGATTTTTAAAAAAAACTCATTCTGAATGACTTATAAGCCTTTTGAATTACGGGGACACTGGAAATGTCCTCATAAATCACCTCCTCATTGTAATACCTATGTCATAACCATGTCATTATACAAATTTGTGTCCTCATAAACCACATAAACACGCTCACACAAAACTGTCTGCCAGAGCAGTAAGACAAATTCAGACAAGCATGATATTGATTTTATACAACTATAAACAAGGAGTTAATATTGAGTAAATTTGGGCGCAATATTGCAGGGTTATTTTTGCTCTGCATTTAAAACAGTCCCAAATGAAGTCAAAACATGATAAATTGTCTAGTATATACGAGCAACACATCATTTACAATGAATCAATGCATTTGAAATGATTGGTTGAATGAATGATTCAATGACTCACTCATAAAGACAGTCCCTTGTCACCAACTAGTGGCGTAATGACTGTCTGTTCCCTCAAACACACAGTTACTGGAATAAAGTGTTACACTTAGAGTGCTCGATTGATGACTTCCCCTTCTCTTGGAGCATGTTTGTATTCTGGAGCGTTTCTAATTAGCAATGAATTATGGGGCTTAGTGATGGTATAAAGTGTGTGTTTGCATAGGAAGGGGAAAGTTGGAACTTGTGTGATTGAGATTCAGTACAGTGGCCTGGATAGTTTTCCAATCTCTTTTGTTTTTTCCTACATAATTATAATTACAATATCCTAACTATGATTTGTAGTGAATTTGATTATGAGTCCCTTGAAGAACAGATGTGTAGTGCATTAACAACCAAGGCTGCACAAATTTCCTGAATGTGAACTGAAACCATAACAGGTGCACCTGGTGAAGCAAAATGGCAGGTGGATTAAAAAACAATAAAACCAATTGAGAAAAAGGCACTGAGCTCCCTATTAGTGTACTTATAAACATTGTATGCTTAAATATAGAGATGCATTGAAATGCTAAAGTCATAGTGTTTATGTACAGGAGCCATGTATTAATGAGCCATTGCAGGGCTATATAATGTTTAATTAGCTTCTTTATATAATGAGGTGTTCATTTCTAATGAAGGGAATTCGCTGTGAGTGGCACATCTGCAAGAATAACTCATGCAATCAGCAGTGCTCGGACCCATGCAACTGCAAATGAGACTCGCTTACCCCGAAATGAATTACATCTCTGCGCTTTCTCAGAAAGTCCATTAATTAACTCTCCTGACATCAAGGTCTTTTTCTTAATTTCATGTACCATTAGCATAATAAACACAATTTGAGTTAGCACAATGCGATCAGTTTAATGGATGCTATTTATTTTACTCTATTATTTAAAGGTCTGGTAATAGGAGAAACATAAATTTAGTTGTATGGCCTCTTTATGAGGAATTCCCCTCAGATCCCCGTACCATCACAGATGTTCGTTAAAGCTTTGTTGCATGCATTTTGCCAGTGTTTGTCGACTTCATTAATTTGCACGGCAGAAAGGCTGTAATTTCAGACTGTATTGGGCAGTGTTACCCTACTTCTGTACTCTGACTGGCTTTCACATTCATTACAAACAGACATTCATTCCCACCAGTGCAATATCTCAGGCCTAATGCTTGTTTGCCTAATGTTTCGGTTGTAAAAGGGGGAAGGGTCAATGATGTGATGCTCATTTTTGTCTGATCAATTCATTTATTAAAATGTACATTAAAACGCAATTTGTACAATAAAATGAGATGAACACACCACTTCAGTGATGAGAATGGTTTTTTTTTTTTTACATTTCTGAATTAAAATCTCTTTTTTTTTTTTTTTTTTTTTAAGAAAAACATGTGACTGTGTGTCAAGGTCAATAAGTCTGTTAAAGTATCAGATGTGGAAAATATCAGGTTGTCATGTGATGTTCTGTCTCCAGAAAAACAATAATGAAAATATATATATAGTTGTGAACACCCCTGTTTATTCAAATCCTCAAGAAAATATAATATTTACTTCTTTTTATTTACTTATTATTTAATATTTTTAACAATATTTTACACATTCATTAAATTTATGTGTACACTTAACATTTATTCAAAGTGTATAGACAATATATTATTGCCTTTTACTTCATAGTTACCCCAAGTTACATTTTTAGTTTAATGAAATTTGAAGGTTTTTTTAACCACAAACAACAATTTATACAAGTAGTACATCTGGCATGTGTATATATTTTTAAAGTTTTTCTTTCTTTATCATGGAGACTCTTCTTTGTCATTGACCCCCATATAGTTAGACATGTTAGCTTACATGGAAAAAAAAGTTGTGGTAGATAATTGTGCTCCACTTATTGCACACTTCTTTCCATCCTCCTTTTATCTTCCTCTTCTTTCTTCTTAAAAAAGCATCCTTCATTAAAACAATACAGGATATTTAATTCCTTGCAGCAAATTAGTTGTGACCTTATAAAGGCCTGATCTGGAGGTGAGACATGATTAGAGTTATAGTGGAGGACAGGTACATCATTATCTCATTGAGTCTTCTGCGCTGCCTGCTTGCACAAGCGTGTTCCAGCTCGGGCTGGCTGTTCAGCACTTACTCTCCTCTTAGGACCCAGGACAGACTTAATCATCAGTATTCCACAAGCGGGGACTGCCCTCCAGTTCTCTTCCCGTCTATTAGAGATCGGGCTTCTGCCCCATGGTAATGTACCAGTCCTCACTAGACTCCTACTGTAAATGAACTGCCCTAATGTGGAGGAAGACTCACTAACTCCATGTAGAAAATGGAATAAATTAGGCTAGGTGAGGACAAGACACAACTTGTATTAATGGAATACTTTATGATTTCCAGTTTGGTATGACAGTTTGTTCTATGCACATACTCATTGCCATTCGGGGTTTATTAGTAGACAGTGTGTCTGTGTGCTCAACATAGTCAGGCAAAGACAAGCCGAAAGTTATGGGTATGGTAGAGTGCTAATGGGAACATATTCAGTCTGAACTAGCCAAGTTTCTTTATGAATGATGTATGTCACACTGAAAATATTTCAAATGTTACCTTTGTTACTGAGAAGAGTGATTCAGCTTCACAATGCATAAAAGGTTTTCTGTCCAGTAATTTTAGATAGAAAAAAAAGTATTTTTGCGCCACATATTCCAGGAATGTCAGCACATAGGGATGAATAATAGATTATGTCCTGTCCTGAGCTGTTATCAGTTTGCTCTAAATCTTTGCGTCCATCTTGGCCTCCAGATTTTGTCCCGTTTCCTGTGACACAAAGCCTTTTTGACCAGAATCAATTATCTGTGGCTTGCTGGGGTGCTGTCTCATTAGGGGCAGGTTGGGTTACCCCTAAGCTCTGCTGGTCATCCAGTGGCGCCACACGCACATGGCTAATGACTGGAGATCGATTGGCCTGTAACCTGAATGCTGTTTGTTTTGGTATAACGTTTGCCATGCTCACAATGGCTCATGCATCGCAGCAGACTAACGCACAGCTCACAGGGGAGAGCAAGTCACAGTGCATCATACTGTATGCCAATGGTTTTTCGAATTGACACAATTCCATTCTTTCTTAATTTAATCCTATGTTATGTCTTTGAGAATAACCCTTGAACAAATCTCACACTCTGGGCATGTTAAATAAAGCAAAGAGTCTGATATTTTTAATTGTTAAATTGAAATAGTTTAAGAACTGGTCTAAAATATAACAAAGTTTTGTGCCAACAAAAAAAAAAAAATGCTTAAAATATTCAGCAATTTGCATTGATTATCCCCATAAAGTTTTTTTTTTTTTTAAAAAATGTTACATTTTTATTTTTTAATTTTATTAATTAATTAATTTACTTATTTAAATGTATGCTGCTTGTATCGCGTAAAGTCTGTCATCATGAATGGTAATGAATGACTTAGAGTCAAGTGCTTTATTCAATTATAGCCTATGTGCAAAAATCTTATAGACAACATCTTATCTCTCACCTTATATGATTTGCTTTATGCAGATGTTCTGATAGAGCATGCATAAATAAGTCACAAAGTGAAAATGATATAAAAATGTAGGCTAATAGAAAACTTTTTTATTTGTTATTTATTTATATTTTTAGTTTTAGTATTATTTTTTTATGAATACATGATGTGCGCTTGACAAGCACTTTTAGCACACCTTGCACTAACTGTTGTATTACTATAGTTTAGGCCTTGTAAATCTGGCAGAATGGTCAGCGTTGGTAGCAGTTAGGTTAGTTTTGTGTAGTACAGTGAATCCTTTTTTATGTAATGCACTAGTAGAATATATATATATTTTTTGTTGTTGTTTTTTTTTTTTTTTGGAGAAGCGAGGAGTGTGGAGGCTGTCCGTCTGTACCAGTGAGAAAAACCTGTAAACTTGTGGTTGTGAAATGAGTCCTGCACTTTGCTGGCATAGATTTGGTAAGTGCTCTAAAGAAATGTTGGGCTGATTCTCATGGAAAGTGCAAACTTAACTCTTGTTCGGATTTTACAAACTTCACAAGTAAAAATCGGCTGACAGTAAACAAAATTAGGATGAGATGTGTGTCATAGGAGGAAATGAAAATGCAGTAACACTAAGTATCTGAAATCTAAAACCATCTTGTTTCTGGGAAGTGTGCATGAAATGTCCAAAAGTTTCTATCCAACTTCTTGAGTCTCATGGTCAACCTCTTTCCACTGTCCTTTTTTATTTACAATCCAGTTCTGCTCTTGGAGAGCCAACAACCTGCATATTTTGGTTCCAACTAGTGCTGTCAAACGATTCATCGCATACAAAAAAAAAAAAAGTTTTTGTTTGCATAATAAATGTGTGTGTTCTGTGTATATTTATTATGTATATATAAATAGTCACACATACAGTATATATATTGAAAATATTTACATATGTTTACATGTCAATTTTATATTCATAAAATGTATATTATATATAAATATATTTAATATATAAACATAACATATTTTTCCTAAATATATACATGCATGTATGTGTATTTATATATATATATATATATATATATATATATATATATATATATATATATATATATATATATAATATATATACACACACATAATTAATAAACACATTACACATACATATATGTAAACAAAAACTTTTATTTTGTATGTGATTAATCGCGATTAATCATTTGACATCGCTTGTTCCAACCAGCCAAAAACACACTTGCCTGGAAGTTTCAACTAATCCCGACAACGAATCCTTTATTAGCTGGTTTAGTTGTGTTCAATTAAGATTGGAGTTAAAATCTACAGGACAGTGACCCTCCAGTAGCAGAACTGGAAACCCCAGAGGTAAATAAACAATTTAATTACAGTATTATTTGTAATAGCTTTAGTTGTACATTAAAATACAGGGATGACTATGGAATCTGCCACTGGCTACAATGGTCAGTCATCTTAACTGTACTTTTGACCTGAATAACAGCCGTAAACTGTAATCAGAGCTTAATGAAGACAGGGAGACTCCAAAGGGTGAGTTACCCCTCAAGTGTGCTTCCCCTCATTTTGTGTGATATTCCTTAATTAACAGGAAAAATCTGCAGATACTCTGGTTTTAATGGACCCAATACCCAGATCTCATCTCCCACATCCAACACAGATCCAAAAAACTGATAGTAAGCCGACTTTTTTCTGCTTTCCTCAATTTTCTTTTTTTTCAGTGTAGAATCAGTTTGCCCAAGGAATTCAAGACTTTTCCTCATTACTAACAGGCTTCTTCTGGTTTCTGTTTGAGTGTATATGGCCTGTATTCTGGGCTCTAACCAGCACAGACTGATTCCCCAGTGGGCTGTCTGTCTGAGAATGCACATTCAGGGTCACGAAGAGCTGTAAAATTGACCAGAAATGTGACTGGAGTGGTTTTGTTAGTTCCCATGTTTATTAAGATCTGTTTGTACAGAAGAAGTACTGAGGATGTTTGTAATGTTTATTGAGTAAAACAATGCTAATCAATTATACAGGATATATGAGAATACGGTATATCTGGGATAATTATAAAAGATTGATTCGAATTTACTGCAAAACATAACAGAACTAGATATCAGCAAGCATGTATTGCACTGAATTTAAAAGATGACCAGTATGTAACCTTTTGATCGTTATTTGACTTTTTGCTCTCTGTTTTTATTCTTAAGGATAAAAATCACTGAAATTCCCTCCATTCACTTTCCTGCAATCACAAAATCTCACGTTCTTCTCATTTTTTTTTTTTTTGTATTTTGTATGCGATTAATCATCTTTTCATGTGGCCACTCAAAAATGATTGAGAAATATACTGTATGTATGTTCTTCAGTACACACTCAACAGCAAGTTTTGTCTTTTCATTTAATTTCTTAAAAAAACAAAACAAAAAAAAAAAACATTAGTTACGCATATGGGATTAAAGTCATGGAGAAGCTTATATAGTTAATTATATTGAAACATATAAATATTTAGTTGAAGAACTACTCTCACTGTATACTGTATCTTGCAACTTGTATAGTTGCTATTCATTCAAATGGATACAGTACTGTCTGTAAGCTTCCTTCTGCACAGTGAATGTCGTGAACTTTTCTCTCCCTCCTTCTACCTGCTATGTCATAGCCAATGAAGCCACTCGTCTAGGCTAGTGATGGAAAGCGACACAAACAAAACAACCATCAACCACTGAGGTTTCAGACCAGCAGCCCACAGTGGAACCGAGTCCCATGAAACTTACTTTGCAAATCCAGAATTATTAGTACCTGGCCACAACATATCAATGCGGTGGAGAGACGGGACCGTGCTTCGCTATTACTCATCGGCATCTCGGATATCGTTTGGACAATGCAAAGTAGAGAGCCTGCAGATCAATGCGGCCCTCCGCAAACACCATTAGTACACAACAGCGTATGATCAGTTTACTGAACAAAAAACATTGTGTGGCGTCCCTGCACTCAGCATCCCTTTACTGGAAACAATTGATGCCTTGTTGCAGTGAAATTAATCCTCCGAATTCATTAGCTGAATCAGATATTCAATCGACGCGACCCAAAATAATTATGTGGCGGAAAACGAATGACAAACGACTCCTCTGCCTAAGCTTTCCATTCGCTAGACAAGACTGCCTTATTTCAAACGTGGAAAATATGATACTGGCAAACCTCATCATAATAACAAAACACCAGCCACATCTGAATCTAATTTATCTCTCATTTTAGATTTGTCAGTGTCTTCCTTTCTTTCCAAGGCTCCAGAGAGAGGAAATGAGACATGAAAGGTGCCAGCGTGATCGGCTGTTTGGGTATCTGTCTGCGCTATTGCCATCTATAGAGCAGTTATTAATCCCTCAACGATATTCTTGTATGTTACGCTTACTAATTGGGAAGTGAGAGAGACAGAACGAGTGAAATTTCGAACTGCACTCTGTGGATGTTCACTTTCTGCACAAATATATCGAGTTGCTTTCTCTCCAAACATGATCGACATGTTGGGACTCCAGTCTGCTGTGAAGAAAATGCTCTCCACACATGATCGACACAGTGAAACTCAAGTCTCTCTCGTTGAAAATACGATCCAGAGGGTAAATTGCCAACAATTAAACAACGGGCCTCTATGGAGAGGGTGAGAAGCGAACATGCAGCTCTTTCACACTGTCTGAATAAAGTGTGGCCCAAATGCATCTAATTAATGGGCTTCTTATAAACCATGTCCAAAAACACCTCTTTAAAATGTGCATTATTTTAGGCAACATAAATTGGCTAGAAGTTCTGTGTCTCCAGAATGAGCACCGTACAGTCAATTAGTTTAAAATCCCCCTGCTCTCCAGAATAGGTCTGCGTGAACTTTTGAGGAATCTGAGCTGTTGGAAATAAATGACGCTGCAGTTATCCCAGACACTGCGAGATGTACAGCAAATCCTCTTTGGGGATGAAGGTGATGCAATGACTGATGCAATCGCAAATATTTCCAAGCCATATTCAATTGACGATTAACGTCAATTTAAACCAAACTCACTTTCCATTCAAATTAGTGGCGTGCTAGAAAATCTCAGAATCATCAGACAGTTTTTGGCACAATGAATTCTGATGAAAGAGAGGCATGTCTAGTCTGTATCTGTCATATTGGATGGTAGATTGTAAATGAACCCAGCTGACATGTGGTGTTATGAAATGAGGTTATTTATCGCACATCCTTTATCTTGTGCCAGCCGCATCCCACACTAAGCCACGGCACAGCTGTTCTTCACCATTTCACGCCTTTTTGCTAATTACACAAGCACACTAATGATGACCTATTTCCATGGGTAATTTTAATCCCACAGAAACAATGTGTGGCTTCATAATATTATCAGGAAATGAGAGGGCATTCAGAGGAAAGGGGTTCGTTCGAAAAATCCCTCAATATTATCTTTCAAATGTTAAAAAGCATATTTTAGCCTACATTCAGTGATTCTTCATGTCTCGTGGTTCAGGATGATTTGAAATGTACTGCTATTTTTCCCACTCTAGCTCTCTTCGTTTCCAAATGATCTGACTGTGACCCTGACCCACGAGAGGAAATGAGATTGTTCCCCTCTTGTTTCTGTAGATCAGAGTGTGTTGAGAAAGATCAATGGTCATCAGCCTTCCATAATGAGGTAGATGATGTGACAGATGGTGGTCAATTTCTATTTACTGATGATTTTGGACCCCCACTTCCCCTTTTCCCTCTATCAAACAATTGTTAATCAGGAATGGTTTAGATAACACTGTACCGCAGCAGAGCACTATTAGTATTACAGTCAGAGGGATCATGCTTGTTTAGGTACAGTTTACGTACAAAGTCAAGTTTTTGATAAAATATAAAATCTTTTTTTTTTCTTTTTTTTCTGTTCAAAAGTTTTGAGGGGCAGTAAGATTTTTTTTTTTTTTTTTTCAAAAATGTTTCCAAAATGTTAACAGCACAAGTATTTTCAACATTGATAATAATAAGAAATGTTACTTGAGCACCAAATCAGCATATGAGAGTGATTTATGAAGGATCTTGTGTAATTATTCACCTCAGACTTAGCAATGTGTGATAACAAAGTTAATAATATACATTTTGATTTTATATGGACTTTAAAGTCTTTCCTTTATGCTCAAGTTATTCTCATTTACAGATTTACTATCCACAGTAAGTGGGCAGAGTAATTACACAAAAAAGTATCTTGTGACATCAAAATAGGGTTAAGTTATTGATTAGATTTTAAGTTTAAAGTTTCTGTGTAGTCCCTTAAAGGGATAGTCCACAAAAAAAAAAACCCACAAAAACTCATCCTAATGTTGTTTCAAACCTAAAAGAACCTAAAACATAAGATATTTTGAAGAATGTTGATAACCAAACCATTTTGGTTTCTATTGACTTATGGACAAAAAATACAATGGAAGTCAGTGGGAATCGAAACGGTCTTTATTTTTGAGGTGGACAGTCCCTTTAAACAGCTACCCACAATTCATATGTCTTATGCAAACATCTAGAATCTGTGTCCATAGTAAATGTATCGCATTGTTGTCTAATACACATCTTATAATAGGCCTGCTGTTTACATGAAAAGTATGGGCACTAACATGAAGTGAATGTCAGTTTGCAAAACCTGAGTCACAAAGCACACCAACTGTTTATTATTTCACCAAAGTCTATAATTTATGGAACAGAAATTACCACATTTCCACCCAAATTCCCCACATCACATGGCATCATGTCCAGTGTGAGGTCAGGGGCAATAAATATTTCAGAGAGGTTGTTTGGGCCCGGTGACAGGGCCAGTAGCCCACACTCGTCTCACCGCCTGAATTAAAGATGTGCTCTGTTCAAATGCTGTGACTGCCTCAGATTAGCCACAAACAGTAATCTGTCACTTAGCTGCAGCCTGGCTGGCCGTTTGAACTGATGTAAACTGCCCCTGTCTTGATGCTCCACCGGCCAGTGTAATGGGGATTCATTGATCCACTGGTCTCTCGCTGATTGAGTTAGATAATTAAAAAGCCTTGTATCTGTTCCATTAAGGATTGTTTGTGTAGCTCTTTCATGTGCCTTGTACTTATTCCTCTGTTGGAAAGCAAAAGCTTTGAGGATCCCGTGAGCTTTTGTCTTTTGTGTCCCCTTCCTCTCTTTTTCAAGCATTTAATAAAATTATTTTGCTTTTAAAGGACAATGATTTGTTGATTAAACAGCTTTAAATGTAAACTTTAAATCTACTACTATAAATCTGCTACTATACACTGCTATAGATCTGAGTGTAAGAAAAATATAAAGTTGAAAAAGTTGATAAAACATCTATTGATCATGAGGAAAGTAGAAAAGGATGCAAAGAGCTAGAGAAATGAAATAGATTCTGGGCATTGCTCTGAAGAGACAGTTTAGAAGAGAGACTTCTTGAGTGTGTGAACAGGAGTGTATGGGCTGAGATGTGGCACTTGTTTACTTAAGCTGTCCTCTTTTATAGCAAAAACCATTGAAATGAATTAATTCAGTGGCACAGCTTGCCCTGTATTAGGGATTGTTGAATCACTGCAAAATATCTGCATGATTTAAATGTACATTAATAAGTTATAATAAATCTAATACAATAATATGTTTACTAAACCTCATTCTTAACCTTTTTGATTTTCTTTTGCAGAAAACAAAGAAGCTATTTTGAAGAAAATTAGTCACCAAACTAGTTTTGGTTGCTACTGACTTTTATAATTACAATACTAAGACTTCTTAAAATAAGTAATTTTTTATGAAAACAAAACAAAACAGGTCTGGGGTATTTTTTTGGGTCTCAAATGGCTGCACATAAGTTTTTTTTATTTTTTTTTATTATTTTTTTAACAAACATCCATAAACCAGCAGGAAAAAGGTTTACAATAAAAATAAGGAATGTAAAACAATTTTTTTTCTCATTTTACGATTTTTTAAACACATTTTGATAGAACCCCCCCCCCACCACTTTATTTATTTTTTTGTTTGTATGTTTGTTTGTTTATTTAAGGCATTATTACAACCATCAAACTGAAATCGAAACAGAGGCTTATTTCTTGGAGGCACTGATCAAACCTGATGATGAGGGTGGATTAACGAAGCATTTATACAGCTTGATGCTGCATTTCCCAGCAGCGTCGGTCCTCTTGTCCTCTGCTGTCACCGTTAGCCGTGTGGGCCCTTCCTCCTCCTCCTCCTCCTCTTCGACGGCGGTGATGGCGTCTCTGTCTGCGGCGGGGCTGAAAATAGCAGAGCGGCTCTCATTAACAGATTAGGTGTTGCAAGGAATCCGTACGGTCAGAGCTCCAAGGCTTGATATTGTTCCTCCAGGATAGCAATTATGGCTGATTGACACGTTGGCACGCGGGGGAGAGGCCGGAAGACAGTTCTGGGATGAAGGACAAAATGCTCTTCCTCATGGGCTCAGACCACTGCAGTTGTGGCATCCTGGCCCCACCATGCCTCTTCAATCCAATCACAGCAATTTATATCAAACAGTGCAGATGTACAGGAAGTGTGAGGAGGTAGTTTATTTGTCTCAGGAACACACTCTCACACATATATTCTGCAACACAAACACACTCGCACAGTTCCTGCAATTTGTTGAGCATGAGGTTCTGCATTAATAATAGATGAACTTTGTGTCATTGTCAGTGGTAGTGGAATGATGAACATGATAGCCTGATGTCAGCTCCTGACTGTATTACTCACTCAGGGTTTGCTGTTTGCAGTTCCAGGAAGCCACAAATTAAACTCTGTCCAGACACTGATAACCTATGTGTCTCTCCACGTCCCTCACCTCTCTGTCAGGGCGGGATAATGATGCCTTTTACAGTCTCACCTGTATTTTACTTATCAGTGGAAGACTGGAAGAGTCATCACTGTAACAGCTCAGGTCACACTCTGAAACTTGGAAATAACAACTCGAAAATGTTCACGTCTGTGTCTCTGAGAGCTGGAAAGTATAATGCCTGAAACATACTTTATAACGTGAAAGCAGAGATTGAATTCATTTTATCATAATGCAAGAATTACATTAGCTTTCTGCCTCTATGCTCAGCTTTCTCTTTAAGACGAGCTACTGTCATAGCAGAGCAACAGTTCTAAGAGCCGAACAAATCAACTATGGCTTTAAACACTATTTAATTAAACTTTCTGAAAAATTAATTTTTTTTTAACACTATTTAATTTATCCACTAACAGTGTTTAATAGCATATATGTAAACATATATTTATATATAAGTGAATTTAATTGGGCTAAATAGCGATATACTGTCTCCTGTAAATTATTATTATTATTTTTTTTTATGTTTTTGAAGAATATTGCAACATTGGCAGTTTTTTTTTATTACCATAAAACTGCTTTGAAGAATATTTACTGTATAAAGCACTATATAAATATACTTTATGTGACTTGATATGCATAATGTACATAACAGGTGATTCTTTTTTTCCAGTGTCATTTCCACCCTATGGTAGTGTCTATTGTGGTAGACATGAAATTATTTATAATAAAATGGTTGATATTGTTTTTTTGCTATTTCACATTTAGCATTTTATGTATCTTAAAGACATACTAGTATTTTAAAAAAGAATAATGCAATAGTAATAAAAATGATAATTTTAAAACTTTACAATAATTAGGCAAAATTACAGCTTGAATGGAAATGCAGCACTAATAATATTCTGCTCTCAAGTGATATTTACTTTGATTTTCATATTTTTTCTAAAACATTCTCTTCGCTAGCTGCATTTCCATTACCCTTCAAATTGTGCAAATTAAAATTGTGAATTAAAAAAACGCCCATGGAAAGATTTATTTTTCAGGCAATTCGAAAAAGGAATATATCGCAAAACTGCAATGGAAATGCTTTTTTTACAGGTCACCTGGCGTACTTAAAAATCCCATGATTTTAATGTACTATAACCTCCCAGAAACTATCAAGTATAAGGGGCTTTCCTTGCCATTAATGCTTGGATGGATAACCCCTTATTTACTAAGCACATGTCTGAGGCGCATTACAGCTCCGTGTTTAAACCAGCTGCGCCGCAGCATGTAAGAATCCTAGAAGCGGCTCTCTGTGCTGCTTTGCTAAAGATACACGCATACGTCTCCTTCGATTAAAAATAGTGGGTAATACGGTGGCTGCTATATATGTAAACTTACCAACATCCGTCGCCATGACTTATCATGAGAGGAAAAATTTTTAGTCGCATAACATCGGTTAATGGAAACATTGCCATTTCAGTTAGTTTTTAATCAACATTTATAAAGTATCGCAAAAGTTTTCCGCAAATCTGTAATGGAAATGCACCAACTGCCAGTGTTGGTTCCATGGTAAACAAGTATACTAAAAAACAAACAAAACAAACAACAACAACAAAAAAAAATCTAACTGAGCTAAAATTTTTGATGTTGTGGAAATGATGCCACAACTGTGGAATTTTTGGAAGGGAAGGAAAATTAACTAACTAACTAAATAAATAAATATTGACATTGTTTACTTTTATTAAAACTTTCTTGTTTCATCATTGTTTGAAACTTGTAAACAATTATTTTCATAGCTTAAGTGTAGGATATACATTCTTTGAGAAGTAATTAAAAAGAAAATTACTCATGTTTTCAAGTCAGTTTAAATGTGAAAACTGTAAATGTACCCTCGCATTGGTCAGGCATTCGTGTCTGCGTACGTGTGCTAGCGTAGAGTAGGTTTCCTGGTGAATATGTTTGCACATGTGATCCGTATCAAACCTGAATCCATTACGGCAGAGAATTACG
The DNA here is from genome assembly GCF_018340385.1 of Cyprinus carpio. Lineage (NCBI taxonomy): Eukaryota > Metazoa > Chordata > Actinopteri > Cypriniformes > Cyprinidae > Cyprinus > Cyprinus carpio. The sequence goes on from NC_056602.1 coordinate 14,419,418, forward strand.
AATCTCCTTGCAATGTTGTAGTGGAAGGTCTCGTTTGGTCTTGTGCTTAATTAGTGCCTCAGTCTTTCTCTCTGTTGTTGCCAGGGTGGCACCTGAGAAAAGAGAAGAGAAGGGAAGACCGACCTTGTGCCTTAATTATTGCCCCAGCCCTCCCTTTTGATCAGGGCTGGCTCGCTCTCTCCAGGGCTTCACTACATGGCTGCTAATCAAATAAATGTGCCCTTTAAATGAATGTTGTGTGTGATTCCTCCTCTTGCCTTTCCCTAGCTGTTTTAAAAGAGAAACATTGTGAGGTCCCTGTAGTTGCCCTGACTCCATGTCTTTTAAAGCTAGATGTTTGATATTCATTCAGATTTTTTTTTCACTCCCTGATCTTTTTTTTTTTTTTTTTTTTTTTTTTTTTTTTTTTTTAAGATACCTCTGAGTTTCAAAAACATCAAAAAATCCATCAGCAGAATCAAGGGAATTTTTGATTCATTAACTCCAAAGTTAGTGTTCTAATCAGGAGATGATCTGAAGGGGGCAAAAACTTTGGTATGTTTTTTCAGTATGTATCTGTATTAATGATACATATTTCATCGTGCTACATGCCAGTGCTCCAAATCACCTCAGCCATCTTCATTAGAAGACCTTGAGACTAACTAAAGTGTTTCTCATTAGTCTTCTGCAGGTTTTTTCTTCTTCTGAAAGTTAATGTGAAACTGGGGCCCTTTTAAAGTTGCCATAAAATGAAATTTAAGAAAGAAAGGTACAAAAGCTGTCACTGGAGTTGTCACATTTGCTGCTGATATGTAAGGTAATAATGTGTTCCTTTATGGAACATGCACTCTGTAGGGGTAAATAAGGTACAAAAGTGAACCTTTTGAAAAGATACTGCTCAGATGACAACTTCTGTAGCTTTTATTGAATAATTCATCTGTTAAATAAAAAAGAAATATTTTGACCTCGTATCCTCAAAATGTCATAACTGGACCTTTTTGTGACAATGATAGACTTCTCTTTTGTTATGTATGCCATATTTCTCCAAACATTTAGTCTGCCCCTACACATTCATTTGTGCTTTTATTTGAGTGCAATGCAAACATCTCATTGTTCAAATCAAAAACTGATGCATAAAACCTAGTGCCCGCCCTACTTCTCTGTTTCGAAATTCTGTTACACTTGGATGTATGTCACAATACAGAAGAAAAGATATGCTGCTACTTGTGTTTCATTGTGACTTTAAAGCAGCTCATCTTACAGTACAGACTGCTACACTTAGAGGACAAAAGGTGGACATTGAAAGTGATCGCTCAAAAAGAGTTGAGCTTTACTGTTTTGCCAATGTTTTAGCAGATATAGCATAACCACTGTGGTCTGGAGGGATAGGAAGCAACATACCACCTAACTTTACAGAAAACAACCAGACACACAGTTTCAGCTCTCAAGCTGTTTTTGAGTACAGTATATGCACAACTGCTTTAGAAAAGCTGTGATTTGTAAAAATGGGAAGCATTTGTATCAATTCAGTGTGTGTGTGTGGCTTCTTTTAAATATCTCCAAAGGCTGAATAGATTGTGACCACCCCTAGTAGTTTGTTCAGCCTCAGACCACCCCTAGTAGTTTGTTCAGCCTCATTTTATGTATATTGCGAGTGGTAAGACATTTCCAAAATCCCCAAAATAACAAGCTCTAGTTCACTAGCTTATAGTATTATAAGGAGAGAGAAACAAAGTTGTGTTGACAAGGTGCCAAGTACTTCCCAAGTCTGGTTTTGTGAAGTTTGTGGCATTAAATATTTGAAAGATTATTTGAAGAGCTTTGTTGTGAGCCACTTAATAGCAAGTAAAAAAAAAAAAAAAAAAAAAAAAAAAATATATATATATATATATATATATATATATATATATATATATATATATATATATATATATATATATATATATATATATATAAAATTGAGCATGTTTTTCCCCATAGGTTATTTATTAAAAAAAAAAAAAGCAGTAGATAACATAAATATACCCCTTATGATGAACATTAAAAGTCATTTATATATTTTTAAGTCAAAACAAGTCAGATAGTTGTAAATAATAAAGGTCTCGCAAAACAGTAGGAGATGACCCCAGTTTAAAAAGATAAATTAAATACCTTATTAAAAAAATAAAATACCTCTAAATGTATAAAATAATTATAATGATTATTTTGATTTGGATATGAAGTGTACTACTATATGTACACATACTTTGATTCAGTAGACTTTTCTAAGAAATTCTACAATTGTTTTTCAAATATGTAATGAAATCAGTAACAACAATTATTACAAAATACTTCAATAAAAAAAATAACATAAAAAACAAAAAACATTCTCTTTCTTTGATGCCGCCTGTACAACTTTTCACTGTAACTGTCATGCCATAATGTGAATCAGCTACACAAGCTTTGTTGCGCACTATTATTTTAGCATCATTAAATTTAATTTAACTTTAAATGTGAACTGTCACGATTTGCAACATATTTTTATTTTACTGTATAAAAGCTTCTTCATGCATTCTACAAACAGTCTACAAACTCTCCCTTGATCAAAGCATGGTAACTTTAATCAAGGGAGAGTTTGTAGACTGTTTGTAGAATGCATGAAGAAGTCAGAGATCATTAACAGCAGCAGAGTGAGTCAATGAGTTCATTAACCAGCAGGTGGTGCTTGCTGCAATGTTCGCCGAACTCTCAGTATTCTCATCTTTTGATCATGTGAATCCTTCTTTTCTTTTCTTTTCTTTTCTTTTCTTTTCTTTTCTTTTCTTTTCTTTTCTTTTCTTTTCTTTTCTTTTCTTTTCTTTTCTTGCCCATTTGAATACATGGTCACACTATATTATATATCCTTGTTACAGTGCAATTAAACCAAGTACTGAGTAATATTAATTAACAACATGCACATGGTTTAATGTTTACTTTTATTACCATAGTAAATACATGTAATATGTGTAACGAGGGCACATTAACATAAAGTTTTAAAGTGTATTGTTCATTTTCACAGAGAGGACAAGCATTCATAGTGCCCTTCATTTTTTCAAAATTTTATCTCGACATGTTTCATATTGGACAACAGGCACCAGGAATACATTCTGGAGATATGGAAATAAAACATCAGAATTATGTACATTCTGAAACTTGGATAGAATAAAAACAGCACCCAAAAGCTGTAATTACCACTCTGAACAGTACAGTAGTGTTTGCTCTGGGCGTTGGCTTGATTATTTACTCTAAATCAATGAATGAGATTTGTACTGTGGATGCATTAGCAGCACGGTTTGAAGAAATTTCCCCTTTGGAATGAAATATAAAAGCTGTGACATGGTAAAATTGAGAATAATTAAATGAATTGTGTAAATATGTCAACTCAACAAAGACTTTTGTTGTGTTGTCTTCTCTAAAATGGTAACATAAGTTTATGCTTGCAGTGACCTATGAATGAACTCTCTGTTGATTTTAGCTGTCAAAGTGGCATTCGTTGTCATGCACACAGTCACTGACAGGAAGTGGATTTCAGTGAAAGAGATGCTTCAGAGCTTTATCTCTTTTGCGTTATTTTTTTCTCTCCCCCTTCTGTGACTGAAAACACTGGCTTTTTGAAAATGTCTGGTGTGAGAGATTTATTTATTTCAACAGGGTGGGTAAAATAATCACACGACTGACTGAGGTGTATGGTGTGACTTGGACACACGATCACCTTTAGGGATCCGTGGTGGCTCGTATCTGATGTGTTGAAAAAGTACTGGGTGAGTTCTGGGACAAAATTTATTCTGTCTTTTATCACTGAAGTAAAACCGTGGCCTCAGTGTTGATGGTACAAGGACTTTATAATCCTCTCTTTCAGATCCTTTTAAACAAGGTCTCTTTAGAAACCACCATCAATGAATTCTAGAGAATCACTGCTTAGATGTCACACTCAATATAATGAAATACGCTATGTATCAACACACACACACACACACACACACACACACACACACACACATACACACACACACAAAACATCTACATACCGTTCAAAAGTTTTAGGTCAGTAAGATTTTTTACGTCATTTGGTCTAATTACGTCATTTGGTCTAATATATGATGTCATATATTTATGATAAATCAGACCATTTGGCCAATGCTTGCCCGAATTATGTTAATATTGATCATTATTATCAAGGCAGAGAATTTATATTAACTCTTGAAATACTGTAGATTTCTATGATACCATACAAGCTGCTGAAATTTTCATAGTGCACCCTCAAGTGTCAATGTTTTCCTGTTTAGACCAAAACAACAGGAGTCCTCATTGGCTTGTTCCATCAGTTTCAGGCGCTTAGATCTGTCCTGATAGGACGAAAACACAAGCAAACTTTAAAGAAAATTAATACTTTGATTCAGAAAGGACACATTAAATTGATTGAAGGTGACAGTAAAGACATTTGCAATGTTACAAAAACTTCTGTTTTATATAAATTCTGAACTCAAAGAATGATGAAAATGCAGTTTCCACAAAAAATATTAATCAGCATTAGAATGATTTCTGATGGATCAAGTGACTTAAAAAAATTTCTGATGAAAAAACAGACTTAATCAATTACTGCAGTAATGGCTGCTGATAATTGAGATTCATTCAGTTAAAGGAATAGATTAAATTTTAAAATATACAAAAATAGAAATAAGTTATTTTGTCATGAACAATTTTGGCCCCTTTCTTCTATGATAAGCATTTCCAATTTCTGGAGAACCTAACATAATCTTTCTTATTTGCACCTACATGCCAAAAAATATTTTATTATATTATATTATTTATTTATTTTATTATTATTTTTATTCAGACTTTCAGCCGTTTCAGACAGAAAGTTACTGTGTGGTTCCATGTATTGATCATTAATCTTTTGAAAATTGACAGGCATATTTTATTTTATTTTATTTTATTTTATTTTATTTTATTTTATTTTATTTTCTGCCAGTTTCTTCTTTGATAAGCTCATCCAATCTCTGGAGCACCTAACACAATCTTTCTTATTTGTGCTTGCAAAGGCAGGCCATGGCACAACCTGCGCACTAAGTATGAGGCAAAAACAAAAAGTCTAGTTTTAACTTTGTACAACATTTACCTTGAATTTGGCCTTATGGTCCTCTGTCAGGCTTTCTTCTAAGTAGGTTTCTGCGTGTTTTCTTCTTCACCCATCAAGTCTGGACTGCCCTGCTGTTTTAAGTGGACGCGCTGTCATATTTCTCCAGGGACATGATAATCACTGATATTACTAGTGCTCTACATGGCTGTAAGGACAGACTTGCTTCTATATAAGGACTTCTTTCTGCTCTGCAAACCTTTTTATCTGCCTCAACGGTTAGGTCAAATAATAGCCTTTGAAACAGAAATGTGTTGTGGCATTGTCTCCTTTAATCTTTTGTCTCCGTTTTGATATACCATGCAAATTCTACATTTACTGGGCTGGTAGGTGATGATAGATAAGAACATTGTGTTCAGATGTCCACAGGTGAAGACGTGACCAAAACTGTGAAACTGTAAAAGAAGGCATAGTAATTGACAAACCCTGTGACAAATAAAGCCTGACGTAGAAAGGCAGGTTTTTTTAAAAAAAATTAATAAACATAACATCATTATATTTTAATTTAATTTTATTTTATTTTATTTTATATTATCAATTTTTTGGCTCTATCTGGTATGTCAGCCATTACTGTGTATTCTGACCCTCTGGAAGACAGATAGTGGAAAAAAAAACTAATTTCATTTTCTCATTGTTGCACATTACGTCATTTGGTCTAATTTTCTGGCCTGGTAAGAGGAATGATGTCATATATTTATGAAAAATCAGACCATTTTGCCAATGCTTGCCCAAATAATGTTAATATTGATTGTTATTATCAAGGCAGAGAATTGATATTAGCTGTTGTTTCCAAGAACAATACTGTAGATATTTTCTATGCTACCATACAAGCTGCTGAAATTTTCATAGTGCACACTCAGTTTTCCTGTTTAGACTGAAAGACAGGAGTCCTCATTGCCTTGTTCCATCAGTTTCAGGTAGAAAAATTTTAAAAAATTGCATTAGTACAAAAACACAGCAAAGATGAACAACTTTGTCACCATGTCAGAACCCATAGAGCTAAACCAGCACTGAAAAGATGCTGTTTCACAGACATCTACCTCTAGAGTGTCTTTAAGCCTCTAAAAGGTCTGATTGCACATGACGTTCACTTCTTAAAGTACATGCGTAACAGCGTCTGGTTTCATCTCAGCCTTGATCGTCAAATAACTGCCGTTCCTCAGAGTGTATGAATTCACTTTAGCCTGACAGCGATTCTGTGGCTGTTACCAAAAAGCGCTGGCCTGGGATATAATTTGATAATAAATAGACCAACAGTTTCCGCAGCATACATTCTGCACACCTAATGGAGGCACCGGAGTGGCAGGCGCTTAGATCTGTCCTGATAGGACGATAACACAGAAAAGACTTCCATTCATTTCATCACAGTCCTTTCTGTTCTCAGAGACGGAAAGGGTTGGGACTAATGACTCGTGAGCAATAAGCAAGTGTTTAAGTAAATGTACTTGCAGGGGGAAAAGCTTTTTCCAAGTGGCATATCAATATTTATATAGAGAGTTTCTATCGCTGTCTCTACCTAACTTGATTAGCTGTGTGATGTGTTCTGACAGGCCTGTTGTTCGAAATACCCCATTAACTGTGTCTGTCAGCTTATTTTCCCTCGGTAGGCTGCCGTAACACCCATATATTTCATAATTTGTTTTGCTATCAGGGCTGATTTGTAAATGCGCAAATTCTAATTAGTAGCAGCCACTGTTTCTAATTTATTAAATATTAAATGAATCCTGCGGTGGATGCTTTTCTCTTCCCAAGATGGAAGTTTATGTTATGCAAATTCTTCGGCCTTTTAGGATGTCAGCACTTTTTAAAATGCTTTTTCCTGGTTTGTTTGTTTTCCCTCTCCAGTCGTCTTCGACTTAATATTTATTTATCTTAGATCTCCGGCTTTCTTTTTCATCCAATAAAGGCGTCACAGTCTGTTGAGCTTCAATCCTGCCGCTTTGTTTAACTTCATTAAAGCTGTCTTAATCTAAGGCCTAGTCACTTGTTTCAGAGGCTGCATAATACATCTTCTGAAGTCACTTTGTCACTTACACATTAACAATTGTTTTGTCCATTTTTTCCACCCAACCCTTTGAGATGGAGCTTATATTACATGCTCATAGTCTGTTTCAGAATAAACCACAAGCATAACCCTGTTTATTTTTAAAACGCCATGTATAATGACCACTAGCAAAAGCTTAAACCCAACTCTCCTGTGCCGCATGCGATATTAATTCTATTGTTTAGTTAAGATTTTGCTCCGACTGTAGTCATCAGATCACTTTGTTTTCTCAGTGTGACAGCTGCCAGCGAACTGGACACGATTTAAAATATGTCATTTGTATTGAATTACCAGACATTTATCGAACACCCACTTATCCCAAGTGAACTTCAGTCTAATTAAGTTTCAAGAAACACATCCATCAAGCTATTGAGGCAGTTAATTTGCCATTGCCTCCTGGATCTTTATTCCCTTCCCGAATCACTGGAATTCACATGAGCATCGTTTCAGCGATGTCATTCGCTTTTCCTTCCTACTGGGCTGCAGCTGGCATGGCCACACTTGAAGCACGGCACCCCACATGCTATTAAAACATGCTTCCAGAAAAATCCCCCCATCGTGGACAATTGTGAAAGAAGTCCCCCAGCTCTTCCCTTTGTGTGACTGTTTCTGTTGGGGTAATTTCATTAGAGTGCTGCTGTTTGATACTATATAATGAAGTGTGAGACTGAAGGGGGAATTAGGGTATCATGGTTTACGTTCCAAGGACATTTCAGCCACCAGGACAAATCAGAAGGATACAAGGAACTCCTTGTTTCTCTGAATGAACAGTACAGCTTCCTAGCTCAGTGTACAATGAAAATGGTTATATTTCATTCTTTCATTGCAACCCAGGTTTACTGAAAAAATTTACCTGTTGTGCTATTTCTGCAAAATGATATTACATTGCTTCTTGCACGTTTTGTGGCAATTTTTAAAGGTAAATGTTTGATGAGTGGCACAAGAGCAAGTTCAACTTTTCTCAGAAACAGATGAATGTGAATATAACAACATTTCATTGTGCTGGTTGTTGTACGTCATTGGAAACAAAAATGTCTGATGATTGGTGCTAACTTAGTTGAAAATCATGTCATCATTTACTAACCTTAATGTCATTCCAAACCCAAATAAATAAAACCCTAAATGAAAACTGCTCATCATATCATAAGCAATCGTTTCTCATCACAATATAGGAGTTCATTTAACAATAACTTTATGAACCTTTATGGATCTTTTAAGTTTTGGTTAACTGGACAGAAACCTCTCAGGTTTCATTAAAATATAATTTGTGTCTAATTTGTGTTTTAAAGACTTTGGAAGATCTTATGAATTTGGAAGGCCATGAGGGTGAGTAAATTATTTTTTGGGTGAACTATCCCTTTAATGCTCTGTCACATTAGAAAATAATATACCTACAGTAAATTAAATGTTACCCCTAAACCTAACAGATTAAATGTAAAACAAAATTAAATGTAAGATAAAAAATGCATTTGCCAAGGCAACCATTTAATTTCAGCTTGCTTCTAAAAGTCTTTGAGCTCTTTTATCGAGTGCTGTGGCTCATGATTCACAGGGCCAGAGTGCTTTGCATCGGAAGTGCAACTCGTATTAGGTGAGCTACTGAGCAAGCTTATCACATGACACATTAGAAAAAGCCCTATAATGTGGTGCTGGTTATGTGATGCAAACATTAAAATGTATTTGTTTAGAAATCATGCATTATGGTAGAAGTGTTCTGAGGTTATATGCAAGGCACTGTGGGAAAATAAGTCTTTATTAATTGATAATCTGGTCCTATAATCATAATCTGTGTGCAAAGGAATAAAGGTTGTTGGTGATTTTTATGAGCACTAGTGTTCATTTAAGCTGGAAACTACAGTGAATTATATGTGCACATATGTTTTTGGAGTTGAATTGGAGTAAAAATGTAGATAGAGGTATATTGCATTTATTGTTTAGTTAAGTGTTACTTTGTGTAGTTAAGCAGCTGTACAGTTGTTATACCTTACAGTTAAAAATGCAGTTTTGAGTGTCTGAATGGGGCAGTTAAATGGGAACATAATTACAGTGTGCCAAATACATGTGGCGAAT